>NW_019154112.1:14016723-14091364 GCF_002288905.1 Enhydra lutris kenyoni | reverse complement strand
TTTCTTTTGATGGCTGCATAGTATTCCATTGTGTATATATACCACATCTTCTTTATCCATTCGTCTGTTGATGGACATCTAGGTTCTTTCCATAGTTTGGCTATTGTAGACATTGCTGCTATAAACATTCGGGTGCACGTGCCCCTTCGGATCACTACGTTTGTATCTTTAGGGTAAATACCCAGCAGTGCAATTGCTGGGTCATAGGGTAGTTCTATTTTCAACATTTTGAGGAACCTCCATGCTGTTTTCCAGAGTGGTTGCACCAGCTTGCATTCCCACCAACAATGTAGGAGGGTTCCCCTTTCTCCGCATCCTCGCCAGCATCTGTCATTTCCTGACTTGTTAATTTTAGCCATTCTGACTGGTGTGAGGTGGTATCTCATTGTGGTTTTGATTTGTATTTCCCTGATGCCGAGTGATGTGGAGCACTTTTTCATGTGTCTGTTGGCCATCTGGATGTCTTCTTGGCAGAAATGTCTGTTCATGTCCTCTGCCCATTTCTTGATTGGATTATTTGTTCTTTGGGTGTTGAGTTTGCTAAGTTCTTTATAGATTTTGGACACTAGCCCTTTATCCGATATGTCATTTGCAAATATCTTCTCCCATTCTGTCAGTTGTCTTTTGGTTTTGTTAACTGTTTCCTTTGCTGTGCAAAAGCTTTTGATCTTGATGAAATCCCAATAGTTCATTTTTGCCCTTGCTTCCCTTGCCTTTGGCAATGTTCCTAGGAAGATGTTGCTGCGGCTGAGGTCGAAGAGGTTGCTGCCTGTGTTCTCCTCAAGGATTTTGATGGATTCCTTTCTCACATTGAGATCCTTCATCCATTTTGAGTCTATTTTCGTGTGTGGTGTAAGGAAATGATCCAATTTCATTTTTCTGCATGTGGCTGTCCAATTTTCCCAACACCATTTGTTGAAGAGGCTGTCTTTTTTCCATTGGACATTCTTTCCTGCTTTGTCGAAGATTAGTTGACCATAGAGTTGAGGGTCTATTTCTGGGCTCTCTATTCTGTTCCATTGATCTATGTGTCTGTTTTTGTGCCAGTACCATGCTGTCTTGATGATGACAGCTTTGTAATAGAGCTTGAAGTCCGGAATTGTGATGCCACCAACTTTGGCTTTCTTTTTCAATATTGCTTTGGCTATTCGAGGTCTTTTCTGGTTCCATATAAATTTTAGGATTATTTGTTCCATTTCTTTGAAAAATATGGATGGTACTTTGATAGGAATTGCATTAAATGTGTAGATTGCTTTAGGTAGCATAGACATTTTCACAATATTTATTCTTCCAATCCAGGAGCATGGAACATTTTTCCATTTCTTTGTGTCTTCCTCAATTTCTTTCATGAGTACTTTATAGTTTTCTGTGTATAGATTCTTAGTCTCTTTGGTTAGATTTATTCCTAGGTATCTTATAGTTTTGGGTGCAATTGTAAATGGGATGGACTCCTTAATTTCTCTTTCTTCTGTCTTGTTGTTGGTGTAGAGAAATGCAACTGATTTCTGGGCATTGATTTTATATCCTGACACTTTACTGAATTCCTGTACAAGTTCTAGCAGTTTTGGAGTGGAGTCTTTTGGGTTTTCCACATATAGTATCATATCATCTGCAAAGAGTGATAGTTTGACTTCTTCTTTGCCAATTTGGATGCCTTTAATTTCCTTTTGTTGTCTGATTGCTGAGGCTAGGACTTCTAGTACTATGTTGAATAGCAGTGGTGATAATGGACATCCCTGCCGTGTTCCTGACCTTAGCGGAAAAGCTTTCAGTTTTTCTCCATTGAGAATGATATTTGCGGTGGGTTTTTCATAGATGGCTTTGATAATATTGAGGTATGTGCCCTCTATCCCTACACTTTGAAGAGTTTTGATCAGGAAGGGATGCTGTACTTTGTCAAATGCTTTTTCAGCATCTATGGAGAGTATCATATGGTTCTTGTTCTTTCTTTTATTAATGTGTTGTATCACATTGATTGATTTGCGGATGTTGAACCAACCTTGCAGCCCTGGAATAAATCCCACTTGGTCGTGGTGAATAATCCTTTTAATGTACTGTTGAATCCTATTGGCTAGTATTTTGGCGAGAATTTTTGCATCTGTGTTCATCAAGGATATTGGTCTGTAGTTCTCTTTTTTGATGGGATCCTTGTCTGGTTTGGGGATCAAGGTGATGCTGGCCTCATAAAATGAGTTTGGAAGTTTTCCTTCCATTTCTATTTTTTGGAACAGTTTCAGGAGAATAGGAATTAGTTCTTCTTTAAATGTTTGGTAGAATTCCCCCGGGAAGCCGTCTGGCCCTGGGCTTTTGTTTGTTTGGAGATTTTTGATGACTGTTTCAATCTCCTTACTGGTTATGGGTCTGTTCAGGCTTTCTATTTCTTCCTGGTTCAGTTGTGGTAGTTTATATGTCTCTAGGAATGTATCCATTTCTTCCAGATTGTCAAATTTGTTGGCGTAGAGTTGCTCATAGTATGTTCTTATAATTGTCTGTATTTCTTTGGTGTTCGTTGTGATCTCTCCTCTTTCATTCATGATTTTATTTATTTGGGTCCTTTCTCTTTTCTTTTTGATAAGTCTGGCCAGGGGTTTATCGATCTTATTAATTCTTTCAAAGAACCAGCTCCTAGTTTCGTTGATTTGTTCTATTGTTTTTTTGGTTTCTATTTCATTGATTTCTGCTCTGATCTTTATGATTTCTCTTCTCCTGCTGGGTTTAGGGTTTCTTTCTTGTTCTTTCTCTAGCTCTTTTAGGTGTAGGGTTAGGTTGTGTACCTGAGACCTTTCTTGTTTCTTGAGAAAGGCTTGTACCGCTATATATTTTCCTCTCAGGACTGCCTTTGTTGTGTCCCACAGATTTTGAACCGTTGTGTTTTCATTATCATTTGTTTCCATGAATTTTTTCAACTCTTCTTTAATTTCCTGGTTGACCCATTCATTCTTTAGAAGGATGCTGTTTAGTCTCCATGTATTTGGGTTCTTTCCAAATTTCCTCTTGTGATTGAGTTCTAGCTTCAGAGCATTGTGGTCTGAAAATATGCAGGGAATGATCCCAATCTTTTGATACCGGTTGAGACCTGATTTAGGACCGAGGATGTGATCTATTCTGGAGAATGTTCCATGTGCACTAGAGAAGAATGTGTATTCTGTTGCTTTGGGATGAAATGTTCTGAATATATCTGTGATGTCCATCTGGTCCAGTGTGTCATTTAAGGCCTTGATTTCCTTGTTGATCTTTTGCTTGGATGATCTGTCCATTTCAGTAAGGGGAGTGTTAAAGTCCCCTACGATTATTGTATTATTGTCGATGTGTTTCTTTAATTTTGTTATTAATTGGTTTATATAGTTGGCTGCTCCCATGTTAGGGGCATAGATATTTAAAATTGTTAGATCTTCTTGTTGGACGGTTCCTTTGAGTATGATATAGTGTCCTTCCTCATCTCTTATTATAGTCTTTGGCTTAAAATCTAATTGATCTGATATAAGGATTGCCACTCCTGCTTTTTTCTGATGTCCATTAGCATGGTAAATTCTTTTCCACCCCCTCACTTTAAATCTGGAGGTGTCTTCGGGTTTAAAATGAGTTTCTTGTAGGCAACATATAGATGGGTTTTGTTTTTTTATCCATTCTGATACCCTGTGTCTTTTGATTGGGGCATTTAGCCCATTAACATTCAGGGTAAGTATTGAGAGATATGAATTTAGTGCCATTGTATTGCCTGTAAGGTGACTGTTATTGTATATTGTGTCTGTTCCTTTCTGATCTACTACTTTTAGGGTCTCTCTTTGCTTAGAGGACCCCTTTCAATATTTCCTGTAGAGCTGGTTTGGTACTTGCAAATTCTTTCAGTTTTTGTTTGTCCTGGAAGCTTTTAATCTCTCCTTCTATTTTCAATGATAGCCTAGCTGGATATAGTATTCTTGGCTTCATGTTTTTCTTGTTTAGTACTCTGAATATATCATGCCAGCTCTTTCTGGCCTGCCAGGTCTCTGTGGATAAGTCTGCTGCCAATCTAATATTTTTACCATTGTACGTTACAGACTTCTTTTCCCGGGCTGCTTTCAGGATCTTCTCTTTGTCACTAAGACTTGTAAATTTTACTATTAGGTGACGGGGTGTGGACCTATTCTTATTGATTTTGAGGGGGGTTCTCTGAACCTCCTGGATTTTGATGCTTGTTCCCTTTGCCATATTGGGGAAATTCTCTCCAATAATTCTCTCCAATATACCTTCTGCTCCCCTCTCTGTTTCCTCTTCTTCTGGAATCCCAATTATTCTAATGTTGTTTCGTCTTATGGTGTCACTTATCTCTCGAATTCTCCCCTCATGGTCCAGTAGCTGTTTGTCCCTCTTTTGCTCAGCTTCTTTATTCTCTGTCATTTGGTCTTCTATATCGCTAATTCTTTCTTCTGCCTCATTTATCCTAGCAGTGAGAGCCTCCATTTTTGATTGCACCTCATTAATAGCTTTTTTGATTTCAACTTGGTTAGATTTTAGTTCTTTTATTTCTCCAGAAAGGGCTTTTATCTCTCCGGAGAGGGTTTCTCTAATATCTTCCATGCCTTTTTCAAGCCCGGCTAGAACCTTGAGAATCGTCATTCTGAACTCTAGATCTGACATATTACCAATGTCTGTATTGATTAGGTCCCTAGCCTTTGGTACTGCCTCTTGTTCTTTTTTTTGTGGTGAATTTTTCCGCCTTGTCATTTTGTCCAGATAAGAGCAGATGAAGGAGCAAGTAAAATACTAAAAGGGTGGCAACAATCCCAGGAAAATATGCTTTAGCCAAATCAGAAGAGATCCCAAATCGTGAGGGGGAGAAAGGGGATAAAAAGAGGTTCAGAAAGAAGGAAAAAAAAAAAAAAAGAAAGATATATATATATATATATTAGATAAACTAGTTAAAAAACGTTAAAAAAGAAAAGGGTAAAAGTTAAAAAAATTTAGCAGAAGAAGAAAAATAAATTGAAAAAAAAAAGAAAAAGAAAAAAAATTAAATTAACTGCAAGGCTAAAGAATCATGGGGAGAAAGCCATGAGTTCCATGCTTTGCTTTCTCCTCCTTTGGAATTCCGCTGCTCTCCTTGGTATTGAAACTGTACTCCTTGGTAGGTGAACTTGGTCCTGGCTGGGCTTCTTGTTGATCTTCTGGGGGAGGGGCCTGTTGTAGTGATTCTCAAGTGTCTTTGCCCCAGGCGGAGTTGCACCGCCCTTACCAGGGGCCGGGCTGAGTAATCCGCTCGGGTTTGCTTTCGGGAGCTTTTGTTCCCTGAGCGCTTTCCATAGAGTTCCGGAGGGCGGGAATGAAAATGGCGGCCTCCCGGTCTCCGGCCCGGAGGAGCCGAGAGGCCGGGGCCCCACTCCTCAGTGCGCCCTCAGAGAACAGCGCCGATTTACTCCCGTCACCCTGCCTCCGGCTGTGCCCCGAGCTGACCGAGCCTGCAACCGGTTCAAGGTAACCCCGAGCTTAGAGCTTACTCCTCGGCTCTGTCTCTGTAGCCGGCTTCCCTGTTCTAATACCTGTAAGCTCTGCGACACTCAGACACCCCCGATCCTTCTGTGACCCTGCGGGACCTGAGGCCACGCTGATCCTGCGTGGGCTTCACCCCGGTTAAGCCTCTGGAGCGATGTCCCTCAGCGGAACAGACTTTTAAAAGTCCCGATTTTGTGCTCCGTTGCTCCGCCGCTTGCCGGGAGCCGGCCCCTCCCCCCGCGGTCTATCTTCCCGTCGCTTTGGATTCACTTCTCCGCCAGTCCTACCTTTCAGAAAGTGGTTGATTTTCTGTTTCTAGAGTTGCTGTTCTTCTTCTCTTCGATCTCCCGTTGGATTTGTAGGTGTTTGCAATCTTTAGATAAGCTATCTAGCTGATCTCCCGCTACCTGAAGTAGTCTCAGCCTGCTACTTCTCCGCCATCTTGACTCCTCCCTATTTACATCTGTTTTGCCACAAAATTTTGTAATTTAGTGATTCAATACATGTGAGTTTGCAAATTTGATGATTATAGCATATACATTTTTTTAAATTAGGTAGGTTCTACCCCCAAGGTGGGGCTTGAACTCCTGACCCTAAGATCAAAAGTCACATGCTCCACCAACTGAGCCAACCAGACACCCCTAAAGTAACTATTTTCTTATCAAAGTTGTTTCGGATACAATTTTCATAACATGGCCCAAATACATTCCTGGTCCATAAGTTTCTTATAAAGAACTTGTATTAATCAGGATGCTGTGGTCTCCCAAAACTTATATTTCTCATATTCATACCATCTACAGTAACAACAAAACAATGTTATTTTAGATATCGGATGTTTTGAGTAAATTTACAATTGCATTTACATCAGTATCAGATGTTTATTAACAAGCTTTCCAAGTTTTGCTTTGATTCTTCAAATCTGAGGTAAAATTCAAACAAATCTTTGCCTAGATGTCTTCCTTTTCTAGAACTGATGTACACATATATTAGACTGTTTTCTGTTGTCCTTATTTTCTTAAATTTTGTTTTCACTCTTTTTTCCTTTTAGCTGTTTTAACTCATACCCATACTCGATTAATATATTGGAATTTGTTGATATTCCTTAATGAACTCTTATTTTTGTATTCTCTTGTAGAAAACTGGCCAATTTATACATTAAAATAATTACAAATCTTCATGTTTCTCATTTGTAAATATCCAAACAACAGTGTGTATATTTTTTTTTCGCCTTCATACCCACATCTTTTTTGCCTAAGGATATAAGAAAAGATTTCCTCATCAATCAATACACAGTAAACAGAATTTGTGTCGTACTGAGTAAACAATCCTAAGTGTACTATGATAACTTGTCAGAGGAAGAAATGATAGTGAATAAATGTCATAGCAATCTACTGCAGAGACTCAACACTCTGTAAAGAAACCCATAACCATTACTTTTAGCTTGGCTTCATCTGGACCTATGGCTCAGTGCTCTTTTAACCACAGTGAGGTGAAGCCTTTCTCTTTGATAACCACATTCTGGAAGATAAACCAGTGTGGGCTGGTCTAGGAAGAGTGAGTTCACTGTTTTCACTATTACAAGCCCCAGAGGTGGGGTTTCTGGACTTAGAAACTTCAAAAGACAGTAAGTAGAGAATTAAGGAAAACATCAAGTTAAAGTACCTATAGTACCAAGATTTATCTAAATTGTTCATTTTTATAAGTAAGTTAATATTTACATGAATATTATTCTGAATATCACAATTATAAGCATTTTAAATTACGGTTATTTTTGTCAAGACAACTCTTAGTCGGAAAGAGATCAGTCAAGACCAAGAAGAGAGAGTACCCCTTTCTTCCACTGTCAAGATATATTTGGAATTTGCATAAACCTCTCTTTACTCCAGCTAAGAAAAAACACCAGCAGGAGGAATTCAGGTTTTGCATTAAAACACCTTGAGGTAGGGACACCTGGGTGGCTCAGTTGGTTAAGCAGCTGCCTTCAGCTCAGGTCATGATCTCAGGGTCCTGGGATCTAGTCCAGCATTGGGCTTCTTGCTCAGCAGGGAGCCTGCTTCTCTCTCTGCCTCTGCCTGCCACTCTGCCTGCTTGTGCGCTCTCTCTCTCTCTCTCTCTCTGAAAAATAAATAAATAAAATCTTTAAAAAATATATATCAAAGGCTGAGGAATCATGGAATGTGATTTACTCTACAATGAAGTGAATTGCGTTGTCTTTACACATTGAAAAGAAAGAAGGCTTGCAGTCAAAAACAAATATTAAAAAATAAAGCTATGTTTCTTTGTATAGTTTTTGTAACTGTGAAAATCTGTTCTTATTGTAAGAGATCAACTCCTTTTAAATCTAAGGTATTATAGATTGCAAAATTATACATCAATTTAATCACTACTACATTTAATGTAACATGGCTCATAATAGGTATCTCAACATGAAAAGGAGAGGCTTAGAAGTGAGGAAACATGTCATTGCTCTGAAGATCTAAAATATATCATAAATCGTAGAAGAGGAAATTTATCTTTTTTTTTTTTTTCATTTATTTGTCAGAGGAAGAGAAAGAGCACAAGCAGGAAGAGCAGCAGGCAGAGGGAGAAACAGGCTCCCCACCAAGCAGGAAGGCTGATGTGGGGCTCCACCCAGGACCCCGGGATCATGACCTGATTTGAAGGCAGACGCTCAACTGACTGAACCTTCCAGGCACCCCAAAGAGGAAATTTATCTTTAAAAAACTAAAGCTATTATTATCATTATCATCTAAGTGAGGGGTAGTCATAGCAATATCCTCATTAAGCCTAACACGTTGTAGTAAATATACTTAGGAAGTTTCCTATGTATCAATTCCTTTATCTCAGAAGCAATCTGACACTAGTTAATATTAAAACCACATTAAAAAGCAGTAGAAGTTTTCCCCTTTATTTCCCCCATTACTCTAACCACTGCAGAATTGGATTCTGTAACCCATCATTTCACTGATTCATTTTTTCATTAACTGAACATGATCATGTGCTTAATGATTTATATATGCTGTTGTTTCATTAATTCTTTCATTTATCTTAGTTCGGAGATGAGGGAATGAGACTTAGCAGATTTAAGGATTTTATCCAAGGATCAGCAGGTAGTGAATAACCTTTATCTATTATATTCAAAATCTATACTGATTGCATTATACTACAATCTTTTGCTTTCATGTCTCTTTCTTAAGGGCAAAATTCAGATTACCAACAGGCAGCAAATATCTATGCTGAAGTAGCCCTGCTCACTTAATTTACACCACCAGCTATTTTTGCCATATACAGAAGTTTGTAATATATCTGCGTATTCAAGACCATATATTATGACATGATACAGAATGAAAATAAAATCCTGTGCCAGAGATTTGAAATGACATATAAATGTTTAGCTTCTAAAAAATCACTGATTAATTACACTAAGCTACACTTTTTAATTTCACACAAATGTAAAGTGGAAGAAAAGATGAAATATTCAAAGTATTTGAATTAAACCCCAAATGAATTGACATTCCCAGTTCACTTTAAATGTAATTGATCCATTTGGTATCTCCCTATACTAACACTGGAATATTTGGAAGTCATAGAAATCAACATTACCAATTTCCTTTCCTGGAGAAATTTGTAATATACTTACACATGACTTCCTCCTTCCTGGCCGCCCTCCCCAATAGCAAAATTCCTTACAGTGCACTTAGTTAAAGCTAATAGGCCCATCATGCCACCTCATGCACTTACTCACTTATGCAGTTACATGATTACCTACGCCTTCCCAATGAAACTTTGAATCATTCTGTGTCAACAGATTTATCTCAGTTGCTTAGTATTGTTTTGCTGAAAACTTCCTCCTGCAATTTCCTTGACCATTTTGTTTTACACACTCCGTTGTTTAAATTGCATCTATTAACCCCAAATAGATTTCTTTAAAAAAAAAAAAATGCTCAAACTCCCAGAACTGCTTTTTAATTGTTGCATGCCTTGGTCTTGCTACTAATTACTCCATATATTCCAGTCCTCTAATTATCTTTAAATCCAGGTGTTCTTAAGCTAAGGTCAATTTTTTGGTTTAAGGGGTTTATAAAATCCATGAATTCCCTTATATAGTAATTTTTTAATATATGCATTTTACCAGTCCTGATTTTGCCACAGAATGCCAGGGATTGTCACCACAGCATGCTCCACCACTCGTGAGGCTTTCATTGCTATCAAAATGAGGTGTAGTTAAGTTCCCAAATCCTGTATTGAAAGTCTGCTTTCCTGCGCCTCTCTTTGCACAAATTTTCTTAGCCTGCTTCTGGCAACTAGCAGAGTCAAAGCAGAGATCCAAGCAGTTGCTATTGCATTAAGACCAAACTGCAGAAATCAAGGCTGAGAAACAAGGGGAGTGTAACCTCCATCATTTTATGTGAGTTCCATGTCAACATGACCGTCCATTCTTACACATCTGCTTCTTCATTTCCTGACCTTTTTGTATCAGTAGCCTTCTCTCCACTGTGGGGCAGTGATCTCTTTCCATGTCTTTACCGTAGGTCCCAGGATTGTTTAGGTGGAATCCAGAACTTATGTCAGACTTCCAAAGCTACTTTAAAACAAAAATTATAAGAACTCCTTAGATCTTTGTTGTTCAATACAATGGCTACTAACCACATATAGCTCTTCAAATTTTAGTTTAAATTAAATAAAATGTAAAGTCAATCCCCCTTCTTTAATCACTATAGATATATTGTAAGTTCCTAATAGCTACATATAGTTATTTCCATCATTGTGAAACATTCTATTGGGTAGCATTTCTCTCTGTAGATCATGTAGCTATATTAAGTCCTAAAATTATATGTCTTCTGACCACATTCTTTTATCCTTTGATTTTCATTTGTCTTAATACCAAATTGTATCTTATATTTTATCATGAATTCAGATTCCGAACTCCTGCTAATACTTTTAATCTTTTACATTTCACATGATTTCACATACTTCCCAATCTAGACTTAAGTTTATGATCAGTAACTCTACCTCCAGTTGGTGTCATTTATTTATTCTCACGTATCTTACCAACTTTCAATACTGAATTAATTTTTTAATTAATTCAATCCTTTCACCAATATTTATCAACAGCCTACTCTGGATTTAACAATAAACTCATCAAGAATACAGTGGCAATAAGACAGATGAGATCCTCATTCTCATAGACTTTACTAATAAATGGAAAATGTAAATATAGAAATAAATGACCAAGTGAAATATGTCAGATGATAAACCACATTATGATACCTGCACTAAAAAGACACAACTGAATTTACTACTTTTGAAGAAAGCTATAGTAATCAGTCACAGTGTCTTTCAGCATACCACAGTATGATCTTAGTGCAGTATTAAGAAGAAACATAAATTCAGTGGTGAGAAGTCTTTTATACCTGATGAATCAACATCATCTGTAGAAGTGTGGTTCTTCAGACGAGATGGTTGTTGAGCGGTTGCCACTTAGAGGTGAGGTTATAAAAAGTAATCCATTCTTGACTGGCTTGCTTTCTGAAGCAAGCGGCTAACACTCGTTGGTTATCTTACCCAAGAATGATGACTGAAAGGAGTTGTCACCGAATGATTAAAGATTCTGATGGCCACTTGTCATAATGAATGCAATCAGTCTTTCCCTAAAGTTGTGGGAACTTTTACATTCTCAGACAAAGGAAAGAACAGAGTGATGATGATTGTTGCGAGACAATTCTCTGTTGGTTTCCTACATTTCAGCAAATCTGAGCAGATTTTGAAAGCTTTTGTCTCAGACTGTCTTTTCAAAACTGCATAGGAAGCAGACATGGGAAAGAGAATGTCTTTCTCCAGGGCAGATGGCAGATTTCTTTGCTGTCCAAAATAATAAAGGTAGTAACTCCCTCTAGGCCAGGGTTTGGGCAGACTTGAATGTGATGCCTTCACAATACTAGGGTTTCTTATGATTGATTTCTTCGGCTACTATGCAAATTTACTGCTTATGTGAAATCCACCTGGGACACCTCACATTGCTCCCATGGAACAGAAGGGTCAGGGGAGACAAATGTAAACATAAAGTTTATGCTGCTTGATGTGAAATAATAACATCTTTTGTTTCTCACCCAGGGGTTTCTTGTCTTCTGCTAACAACCAGGAAGCTGCGGTAGGCTTATTTATTAGCTTACTAGTATGGCAAAACCTCTGATCATTCCTAATTTTTGATATTAAGACTATGTGGTCCGGGAGAGGAGAATATACCCTAGGTGCGGCTTATAGATCAATGTGATATTTAAACTGTTACTTGGGGGAGACCTAGGTAGTTCTTGGTTAAGCATCTGACTCTGGCTCAGGTCAGGATCAGAGGATCTTAGGATCAAGCCCCGTGTCCGGCTCCCTGCTCAGACAGGAGCCTGTTTCTCCCTCTCACCCCTGTTTGTGTTCTCTCTCCCTATATCTGTCTCTCTTGTTCTCAAAGAAATAAATAAAATCTTTAATAAATAAACTGTTACTTGAATCTATCTTCTGCCTAATTACTCACTCACGAATAAAAGTTACAATTAAAAAAAAAAAAAAGACAACATCTGTTCATCGGCTAACCATGAATTTAAATCTAGGGATTACTTCCTTCTAGTCAGTTCCCTATCTCTTTTCCTGCTCAGTTTCCTAATTCAAACATATAGTTTTCCAAGAGAACTTTATCAAAAGCTGGTGTCTAACTTTCTATCTCAGTGAAAAATAAAAATAGCTATTGTGGTACTACTGATGTTTGGGGAAAAAAGAGGATACTTGTGGTTGTATAAGTATTAATTATTTAACTTGACTCTACTGGTACATTAAATAAATATATTTGAAAATAATTGCTGTATTTTCCATGAGTAACTGTAACGTAAAATATAACAAATATATCTAGAAGTACTTAATTGTAAAGGAAATAAAATCTTGAAAGCAATAAACAACAAGTGTTGAATCAAATATAATTTCAAGACAAAGAGGGTGGAAAAACTGGACACAAATACTAGTGAATCACTTAAGCTATATCATCTTACTCAAATTAAAAACCTCAATTTTTTCCATTTCTAAAATTGAGATGATAATAGTATTTACTTAATGCATTAATGAGTTAAAGTATCCTGTACTGGGGTGCCTGGGTGGCTCTGGGATCTAGTCCTACATCAGGCTCCCTGCTCAAAGGAGACCCTGTTTCTCCCTCTCCCTCTGCCCTTCCACCATGCTCATGTGCACACACTCTCTCTCTCTCAAATAAATAAATAAAATCTTTAACAAAATAATAAAATATCCCATACTAATAAAATATCTCACAGTAAGCATTCAAAATGATAGCTCTTAACTAAAATTATTTAAAAATAAAAACTGATCATGAGATGTCTGATAATAAGATGGTGTATGCTTAGTACTTCATGGAAAATAAGTATTTATTTTTAGTTTGAGAAAGGCTGACAATGTCCAAATCAAAGTATAACTGTTTTTTGAGGAAATGAAATATCACATTTTTGTGGTATGAGTCGGGGGTATGCAAATGTGAGAGAAAGACAAAAAATGGAAGAGAGGGAGAGGAAACAGAGAGAGGAAGAGAGAAGGAATAATAGGAAGAGAAACCAAAGTTAACACTTACAGAATTTAGGTTCACTATTAGAATCAGAAAGACTGCCTTAGTGCAGTGTCTGACATCTCCTGGACATGAAATATTTGAGAAGACACCAAATCTTTTTAACTTCCCATTTTCTCTTCTAGAGATATCTGGTTGTATGGTTGCCTGGTGTGCTTCAGTTGAAATAGTTTTGTTCTTTATATATTTATTTATAAATAGTTTTTGTTCTTTATAACATATTCTGTCCATTTTAAACATTTTATAATCATTCCATTAAACGGCATAGAATAAAAGGGTTTTTTTGGTGTGGGAATGTGTGTGTATGAGAGAGACAGACAGACAGAGACAGGGAGAACAATATCTAAGAGGCTGCCCAGAAGGTTCATTTTCAGTAGAGTTTTATTAAGATTATTTTTAAAAAGATACAATTTGTTTAGAATCCTACCTTGGGACATACATTTACAGATATCTAGCTTTTTTTCCCTGATATAGTCTGAGAGTGTCAAAAATATTGAAGGATGTGCATAAGTAAGTATACTGTGGGCATCTCATTGTATAGTCTTAAGTGAGAAAAGAGAATGTATTTCTAGTGCAAGAAGTTTTTAATGATTCCAACTTCTTAATAGATACTTATATCATCATGAATATTTTACAATGTCAGCGTCTCAATGTCATCTATATTACTATTTCTTTGACATAGCATATGCCATACCCCTGCTACTTGGAACTTCTTTTTAAAATGTCTAATGAAATATTCATTCAGTTTCACATTTTAGAAAAGATCACAGTAGGTAACCTTAACATAAAATACATTGAGTTTTATAAAGTTTCTGTTGTACTTCGAGAATCTCCAATTAATTATGAGATAGGTCTAAGTTGGGCCAGAGATCTGGGCAGCAAATGTGATATCCTCCAGTCACCCCACACTTGAACACACTGAAAAACCTCTAACAGAAGAAGACCATTTATTGGTACATTGCTACATCAGGATGGTGTAGTAAAAAAATGTAGATTTAACATTAGATTATATTAGACCTGTTACCGAATTTTTCTCAATTTTAAAAACAGCATGGGCTTGAGAATTGAGTTCAACTGCTCAGAAACATCAAGTTTTTCACCGGGAAATGGGAATCTGAACCCTCTCTTTTCAAAGTTTTTATGAAGATTTATTCATTCTTTGAAACAGCAAATATTGATTCAGTGTCTTCTATTTTCCGTGCATAAACAGCATGAAGACCCTGTCTTCACCATGCTTAAATTCCAGTAGGGGAAATAGAAAATAAACCTATACATGTATTATATGCTAGCAGCTATTGATGAGAGCTATGGATAAGAATTAACAGGGCAACAGGACACAGAGTGGTAGGAGAGGCAAATTCAGATCGAGTAGTGAGTAAATAACTCTCAATGGAATAAGGTGAATAAACTATCCAGTAGCTATCAGCCTTATCATCATTGTAAGGGATAACATATTATACATTTTAGCATGTACAATTGGAAAAAAATTCAGAGAAGCCAAATATTTTTAAATATGAGACTAGCTGAATGTGATTGACTTAAATTACCTCTCTTTCTTCTCACCTAACTTATTCATGTTTTAATGTTTCTTATTGTTAACCTATTTTTAAGAAACATTAAACAATAATAATGGTTATCAAAGGAAAGATTTTGCTCCATACTTGCTACACCATTGCCAAACACCATAACTTTTAATAGGTGATCAATAATATTTTTGTTTTGACAATTATACTTAATTTAGAGAACCTAGAAGTCTATAATAAAATAACATAATAATAAATTGAAATAAAAATAATGAATTTGTGAAAATAAAATAATTAAAATTAATTACTAAATTAAATTTAAATTATTATTTAAATAAGGAACCAAATTAAATAAGCACCCAAAAAATAATCAAAATGTTGTATAAAAATTACACAGATACTGTCTAGAAGATTTTCCAATTTACAAGAAAGATGCAAAACACAAATAGGTAGGAGAATTGCTGCTAAACATCACAGAATTGTTTGAGGAAACACTTGAATTAAGAAGTGTGGAATAAATAGCATTTCTATACTAAAATTATACTAAATTTTGGCGGGTGGTAATGTTTAAGTCTCAGCTTGTCTTGCCCAGCTACCACCATTAAAGCAGAGGTTGTGACAAGAATTTAGATGCATATGGAACATGAGCAAGGATGAGAATCTGATAAAAAGAGTGCATAATCCAGCTACTTCTAAGGGAAACTAGGGTTCAGTCCACTTGAGATTTTAAAAGAGCATATGGGATGCTTTTCAAACTATCCATCTGAGAAAAGAAAATGAAAAGAAAAGAAACAGAAAAGATTATGTTGAGGAAAATAAGTAAAAATAAAAGCTCTACTTAAAAATAAAGAAAGGCTTTGGTAATATTCATTTATATTTTAGAGTAAAGTGATTTGATGTATTATCTCGCATTTTAACTTAAGCTATTTTTTTAACTGTCTTTTAAAGAAACTTCAAACAATAATAAAATCATAAAAATATTTTGCAGATTATATAGCTAAAGGCCCACTGAATCATACTTTAACTCTTCTCCAGTGTGCTTCTATTATGTAACCACTTTGAGATGAGGCAGTGTAAACCTATTAACATTAAATAAAAACCCTATTCGTTCCTTGGTTCTTCTTTCCTTTCTTTGCATTTTTAGTTCCAAAATAAACTTACATTCAAATAAATCCTTGCTAAGTGTCTATTTTGATTCTGGCAGTGGGGGAACCCACACAAAAACATATATATCACTACATAGCCAATTTAAGGCCAAAACCACTATGATTCCAAAAGAAATAGTGTGTGCATACCTATGCCTCACTTCTATGTAATTTTCTATCATCAGGTTAATATAATATAAACTTTAAACTTGTTGCTCATTTCAGAACTTGGTAATTGCAGCCTAAACAAATATAAGTGCACTATAATACAAATTAATAAAGGTATAAGAAAATGTTATGTCTCAAATATTGTTACTATTTCCTATCTTAGTTTATCACATACAAAGTGACAAGATTTTGATTCTAGAATCCTGATCGCAGGGGAAAAGCAACCAACAAGATGCAAATTACTAGTCAATAAATGTATATTTTAAAAATAACAGGTACACTATCTTAAAATAATTTTATATTTTTATAGTTTAAATACTGCTTGAGCTATAAGAAAATTAGCACATTGTGAAACTGACATTTCAGTCTAGTACTTAGTATGATAGTTTAATTTGATAGTATAATTCTCCAAATTCTTTGCAGTGATGAAAAGAAATCACACCTCTTCTTACTCTTACTTCAAGGGTTGTTTTTGTTTTTGTTTTTCCTAGAGAACATATTACAGAAACATCAGTGTGTAAGATTTATAAGATTCTTTCTATTTTTTAAAGTTTACTAATCTAGGGGCACCTGGTTGGCTCAGTCAGTAGAATGTGTGACTCTTGATTTGGGGTTGTGAGTTCAAGCCAACATTAGGTGTAGGGATTGCTTAAAAATAAGATTAAAATAAAAGTCTCCTAATATAGATTTTTCCAAGCGCTGTTATATCATGTTAATTAAGTTATTCCAGTCAGAATTTTCCTAGTCTCTTCTGTTTCCAATTTAGCTTTTATAAGTAACCATAACATGCTAATATACATTTGAATATATATATATTTTTAAATATAAGTACTTTATTCCTTCATGGGTCTAGCTGGTAAAAATCCACACTTTCATTTATGTTATTTTCTGATTTTGTGATAACACATTTTTTACACTTAAAATTTTAATGCCCTTTTCAGAATATTGTTACAACTAAAGCTTGACAGAAAATTCACTCCCATTCAAACCAGCAATATATTATGTTGTTAAAATTGTGTTATTCAGTATCCCATGAATGTGATTCTCAGGGATTCTACATTTCAGGAAAAACTGGAGCTTTCACTTCCCCTTTCGGAATTCCCTGAAAAGCAGTTAATATTTTTTTTTTTTTGATATGAAATACTCATCCATCATGGTTATTTACCTTCAACGTTAGTTTTTAAATCTCATTTATAATAAACATCACATTTTTTACTAGTAAAATAACTATTGCCAAGAGATTATTATGATCAAAAAGAGTTATCACTTTTGGTCATTTTATAAAGTGGGTGGAGTAATAGTGCTTATTTCACTCTATCTTATAATGTATTTAATGATTTTCCTTGCCTCTAGAAAGAATAAATCTGGGAGATTATGAGTTATTTTATGGCAAGTTCTGTACTTTATTTCTCTTACCCCCCCCCCAGAAACCCAGAGTCATATATAGAACTTTGCATATAATGAGGAATTGCTCCATGTGTTTAATTTTTTTTTTAAAGATTTTATTTATTTATTTGTCAGAGAGAGAGAGAGAGAGAGCGAACACAGGCAGACAGAGTGGCAGGCAGAGGCAGAGGGAGAAGCAGGCTCCCCACAGAACAAGGAGCCCGATGTGGGACTCGATCCCAGGACGCTGGGATCATGACCTGAGCCGAAGGCAGCTGCTTAACCAACTGAGCCACCCAGGCGTCCCGTGTGTGTTTAATTTTTTAAATTAATTCATGAATATGTGGGCACATGATTTTTGCCATGACTAAATAAATTAGGCAATTCCACTAATAAATATTATAATAAAAATTGTTATACTTTCACATTCCTTGCAGATGTTGAAAAGATATTTTACACTTCATAATTTGTAGTTAGTATTTGACCTACATAAAATATATCAAACTGTGTTTGTTGGGGAAATGTAATTAAAAGCAAAAAACCTTCCTCCAAGCCAGAAAAGCCTGTCCACAAAGGTAGTAGAGAAAGAAAACACTTTTATTATTGGGTAAACAGTAAATCAGAACGTATTGCACATTAACAGCAATCTGCTAAGATAGTAAAAAATGGAAAAATTCTCACCCCTCGGTGTCACCAAGCGGATATAACCATTACATTCATGTTTTCAAAATGAACAATGACTAGTTTTTAAGTAGAAGGACTTGATATTAACACTTGTCACACATAATTCATCTTAGATCATCTGGCAATTGGGGTGATTATTTGTGCTTGCTAACTTAGCTTTATCCACTGGAGAAACAAACTTCTCATATCTGTAGGACAAGAGGTAGTTTTGCAACTTGGAGCAAGGTGTCCACCAAAATTTCTAGACTCCTCCCATGAAAACTAGGGGGCAAGAATCCTATGTCACTTGTGTTTACATTTCAGAGATGGCAACTTAGCCATTGAAAAAGACATTCCTGAGTCATGAAGTTGCCAAAGAGCCTATCTAGTCTAGTTTTCAAAAGGATTTATATTACCTTTTTTTTTTTTTTTTTTTCCTGAAGCAAAAGGGAAAGGAGAGATGTCAAGTTTTTTTATTTCCAACTGGGGGAATTAAATGTCTTATTTTTACATTTTTATTTGTTGTCAAAATGTCAACACATAATGAATCACACATGAGAATACAACTGGTATCATAATATGATGAAGTATAAAAGGAATAAGTTATGTTTGAAAATTATTACAAGTTTTTGAAATTTTTACTAAGAATTTTCATAAGTCACAGATTTCTTAAAATGAATAGTTTTTAGCACAAATTTAGGACATTATCTTCAGCTGCTATCATCTGACGAACCAGATTCACACATTATTATTATTATTAATAGTATTATTTTTACCAGTCAACTGGCAAATTCTAAAATTTTAATTTAAAATTACTAACATTTTCTTTGCTTATAAGAATCATATTGTAGTTCTCTTTACTTATAGATTCAGAGAAAATTTTATTTGGCTTTCATATAATAGATTTTAGACAACCAAGATATAAAATAAGCCCTTTGGTGAAAAGAATAATAATGAATACTGAATCTATCTAAATATAGATATTAAGGTAAAAATATCAATATTCTAGAAATGGGATATATGATAAATATTGAGATTGTAGAATATTAATATAGTGTATTGTGTTTGTCTCTGTGATGCACAGAAGATGTGAAGAATTAAAGATGTGATAATTTTCTCATCTTTATACATAGAGTCAATATATTATATCTAAGTTGGATAAAACAAGACCTGGTGTTATATACATATTACTCAAGTTATAAAGCTACCCTGGAAACAGTATAAAACTTAAATTGCTACCAAACCCCATTGAAAAATTCAGAAAGATAAAATGGGACATAAGATTGGATAGAGGAGTAAGTAGGCTTGTTTTTTTTATTGTGTATATATTTAGATAAGATACGACATTTTTGGAGTTTTTAAATCAAGAAGTCAAGGATAAACACAACTTATACATTTAAAAGATAGCTAAAGCACTTATAAAACATTATCTATCATTAACTGCTTTTAAATGCTTTTCAAGTGTAGGCCATCTCATTTATAAAAATCAAGGCAAACATTTTAAATAAAATACATTTTAAATAAAAAACATTTTAAATAAAATTTTAAATAAAATAAAAATAATTCAGTGCTACCCTATCAGGCTATTACTCTACAAACATTTGCTCATTTTATAAAGCAAAAACCAAATTAAAAAAAGAAATATTATATAATCTTAAGAGTTTCCAAATAAACATTTAACAAAATTGAAGATCAATATACATATGTGGCATGCCCTTAACATGATTGGTTAATACACAAAGATAAAAGAAGTATACCCTTCAAAGTCTTGAACAAATTATGAATGTCCACAGTTTAACATATATGAGCAAATAAGGCAATAAAAGAGAAAATATAAATATCAAAAATAAAGAACAAAATTATCTTCAGAGAATATATTTACACATCCAAACTGAAGATAACAGCCTGAATATGTATTAGAAACAGTAAGAAAACTTATTTTTACCTAAGATCCAAAAATATTTCCTACATTAATTTTTATCCTTTGAAAACTAGCAAGCAACCAGTGTCCTTCAATAGGTAACAAAATAAACCATGGTACACTTAGATTAGGGAAAATTAATCTCAATACTTATTATGCTACTGTTTATATTTGGAGGAGGATTTGAAATTTTTAGTTTTATGTGATTTGAGGAAAAATGTTTTTATCATCAGAATTTTTAATCTCACTTTTCCAATATAAACTTGAAAAAAATGTCTATCCCCCTCTCATTTTTTTTTTTTTTTTACCTTACTTTGTCACTTTAAAAAATACAGTTATGGGGCAACTGGGTGTCTCAGTTGCTTAAGCATCAAGTCAGGTCATGTCATGATCTTAGGGACCTGGGATTGAGTTCTGCCTGCACTGGGTTCCTTGCTCAGTGGGAAGTCAACTTCTCCGTCTGCCTGCCATTCACCCTGCTTGTGCATGCTCTCTCTCTCTCTGTCTCACTGACAAATAAATAAAATATTAAAAATTAATAAATAAAAATTTGATTACTTAAGAAAGCAATAACATATTTATTTTATTTTCAGATCTGATCTCCTTTTTTTATAGCAGTTTAAATGTACAACTAATGTATAAATCAGACAACGATTCCCAGAATTATCCAATGATTTAAGATGAAATGGAAGCCTGGATTTTAAGTGATATGTCTGATTTTTAAAGACTGTAAACTATGTGAATTTTAAAACAGTGTGCTGGTCAGTAAACTGTTGTCTTTAGCAATGCAACTAGTCCCCACTTGTCAAGGGACTAATATGGAAGTTCAGACCAGAGCCTATGACTATGTAATGGTAAATTAGAAGTAATGAAGAGAATTTTCAGTTTTAAGATGTTTAAGACATAGGAAATTGGTGGATGAATTTAAGAGTGTTAAAGATAAAGTGAGACATATTTAAAACTTGTTAGAGTTTATTGAGCTTATAGAGTTTATAAAATCAGATCGGTAGCATCCAGTCTAGCAGATAAAAGGAGCTCCATGGAGCTGTACAAAACTAAAGACTTACTGGCAGAAGGGAGTAGGAACAAGGAAATTAGATTGTAAAAAAATTCAGATTGGTTATTGAAAGCTTACTTTTCTTTAGGGACAGCAGGGGTCTATCAAGCAGATGACTCAACTAGTGCTCACCAGGCAATTCTTGATTGAGTGGTTTAAGGTTCTATTTCTGGAAGAGCCTAAACTGTATTAAGTCAAGTCTAGATTGGTCACGGAAGACTTAGCATAAGCAACTCCGTTTTAGGGCTTTTGTCTCGTTTTTTTAACAAATGTAAGACGAAGAGGGGATTTGAGAATATCGCTCAAGTTTCTGCCCTAGGTAACTCAGTATGTGACAACATTACTAAATAAAATTTAAAATACTCCCTCATACAATTATATTAACTTAGCATCAAAGAGAAACAGAAACATGAATTAGAGGAAGCAATCTGGATACCAATGGGGTGTGAGTAGTCCATAGAACAATGAAAGAAAATGAGGTCTTCAAGGAAGATTGGGTAGCATGGTCACACAAGTAAGTGACTTGGTGACTGGGAAAAGAGATGTCCAAGAGGACAGTAGAAGAGAAACTTCCATTGAGGTGACAGTGAGCACCAGGAGAGTGGTCCTTAGTGGAATAGGAGGTGCAGAACTTTAAATATGAAAATAAGAGATTTGGTAAAATAAACCCTCTGTAACCTTGTAAACTAGACTGTAGCTGTTGAGAAATGAATGGGAAAGGGACAGATTTGAAATTAAGTAAATGTCTTGGTCATTTGTGTTTGATTTTGATTTAATTCATTTTGCCTGATTCACTTTTGTTTGTAGGGCTAGGTGATGAAGCAGATGTAGGAAAGATGTCATCCATTCGAATGAAAAGATTGCTGGCAATGCAATCTTTTCAAAAAAGATTTTCATTTTCAAAAGAAGACATTTTCAAAAGAAGAAAGGAAGTGAATCGAGTCAAAGTAAAAGTGTCATGTAGCAGAATACGCCACCTCAAAATATGCCTCTTTGCGGTAAAAAATATTTTGAGTGGATTATTCTGAGAAACTGCAGACACAGGACAAGCTCTAAAAAGAGAAGTGGGGCACCTGGCTGGCTCAGTCAGTGGAGCCTGTGGTTCCTGATCCCAGGGTCCTGAGTTTGAGTTCCACTGGGTGTTGAACTGAATAAAAAATAAGAGCACCAGTTACTCTTTTGTAAGAGAGATTAATTTTTCTAAAGGAGATTTACGTTTCAAAGGAGTCCTAAGTTTTTAATAGATAACTTTTTTATCTGAGAGATTTATCTGTAAGGTAGGGTAATTATTAGTTTACTAAACATCATTTCCTCCTCTAACCTTCCAATAAATTATTAACAACTCCCCCTTCCTCCACCGCCCCTGTACACATATCTTTAGTCTTTGACATTAAGCTGGTATTTAAGGTAGTGGCTTGGGTCATCTCTTGGAGAATTTATCCAATCTTTTCTGAGTATCTTTCATGTATACATAAGGAATACTTGTATAATTAATTTGTTTGTTTTTCTCTTGTTAATCTATTATAGGGAGTCTCAGCCAAGAATTCAAAAAGGTAGGGAGAAAATGATTTTTCCTCCTCTACAAGGTCAAGATAAGGAATACCACATTCTGAGTTAAAAATCTATCTGTCGAGATTTACATTGTAGCCCTTAAAATGAGTTATCTATTAAATTTAAATTTAAATTTAAACTCTTGCTAGTCAAAACATGTTAAGAGTTAGTTAGAACCATATCCTTTGATTTTGGGGCATTTTTATCAGATTAAAAGAAAATAAGTAGGGGCGCCTGGGTGGCTCAGTGGGTTAAAGCCTCTGCCTTCGGCTCGGGTCATGATCCCAGGGTCCTGGGATCGAGCCCCACATGGGGCTCTCTGCTCAGCGGAGAGCCTGCTTCCCCCTCTCTCTCTGCCTGCCTCTCAGCCTACTTGTGATCTCTGTCTGTCAAATAAATAAATAAAATCTTTAAAAAAAAAAAAGAAAGAAAGAAAATAAGTAGGTGTCTCTTTTATTGTCTACACAACATAAAAAGGAGTTGTTTAGGAACTTCTAGATATTAATTTAGTCTATGAGAGCATATATTTTTGGCTACAAAAAATCTGAAGTATGTTTTGTAGGGGCCAAGGGCAAGACACCTGAAAATCCTGACATGAAGTTTAGTCTGATCTGAAAAGATTTGAGACACTAAGAGCTCAAGAGAAACTTCTGTCCCTCTCTTACTACATTAAAAAAACCAAACCAAACCAAACCAAACAAACAAACAAAAACAAAACAAGCAAACAAAACTAAGTTGGGGGGTCTTTCCCAGAAAGGGTAATTAAGAGAAATAAATTTTATTTGAGTGGCCCATCTTTATGGCAGGGCAAACATCTAATTACCAAATATCTGCTCTTCTTATCACCCTGTGAAGTGCATTCTTTTCCTCTGATGCCCAGATCCCTACCCCCTTCTCTTAGTTCAGAGTGACATATACACTTTATTTTGGCTGACTGTCTTTCCATGTCTGTTTGGATCCCCATACATACACTATTAAGTTTTATTTTCTCCTATTAATTTGTCTCATGTCAATTTAATTCTAGTTGAGCTAGAAATGATGTAGGAATATGTTGGGGTTCAGAACTTATAGCCAAGAAAGAATTCTTGAGACACCTTCAGTGCAAAAATGGCTTTATTAAAACACAGGAACAGGACCATGGGCAGAAAGAGCTGCCTTGGAGTTGTGATAGGTGATTGATTATATACTTTCAAGTTGGGTGGGGGTTAGGGATAGCATAAGTCTCTAAGTAATTTGGAAGCCAGGTTTCCAGGATCCTAAGGGGACTAGTTATGTTATGAAAGGGTAATTTATTACTGTCTAATAAAACCTTAGTCATGAGACTCTCCAGATGCATATCAGTGGGTCATATGCTTGGGAGATGATTACCAACCTATATCTTAGGGGGTAGAGATCAAGGAAGTTTCTGAAGGAATTATTATATGTTAAAGTAGACTCAACGAGGTGGGTGGGGGGGGTGACATGGGTGGCACAAAGTGCTAAGATTGCCTCTTGCACTTAGCAAAGTACTAAGAGGCAGCTGAGTTCCTAGAAGAAGTTCACTTTGCCGGTTTCAAGGACTTGTCAATGGGCTGTAAGTAGTACGGAAATATAATTTTTGTTTTGTCTTTGTTTCCCACATCATTAGGACCTCTTGAAGAGGACAGTAATTCTTGCTCCCTAACTGTCTCAACTATCTTAAGCTATGTTTCATTAATTACAAAAATTTCAATATCCTTACTTTTATTCAGGCTTATTTTATTATCATTCTGACTGGAGTAATTATAAAGTGTTACACAAATAAGAAAAGCTTCTATTTTCTCTCCACACTCCTTTCCTTTTCTATTTCAATACTACTTTACTCGTGAGGAATTTAACATTCAACACTGATTCTTCTATTTCTTCAATGAGAATGACTATTATTTATGCCAAACCTGAAGCTTATAGTTCTCTACATCGAAATATGTCCTTGAATCTTTACTCTGAATTTGTTTTCTTTCATTTATATTATATCCTGTCAGTTTTATTCAGCTCAAAATAGTGACTGAAGTTGAAAACATGTGCTTTATGATTGTATTTTTGATATTTCATGTACATTTAAATTTCTCAGATTTCAAAGATAACAAGATTCTTATTAAAACT
Organism: Enhydra lutris kenyoni; assembly: GCF_002288905.1. NCBI lineage: Eukaryota > Metazoa > Chordata > Mammalia > Carnivora > Mustelidae > Enhydra > Enhydra lutris. The sequence continues at coordinate 14,066,742 of NW_019154112.1, read as the reverse complement.
CATTGAATGTATCTTAGAAAATGTTTTTGCTTTTTAAAAGAAATCACAAGTAAGACACATGCTTGTCAAACAAATTTCTTTCTATGACAACATGATAGGCTTTGTCAATAACAGGAAAGAGCAAATATGATTCATCTTGTCTCCAGGAAAGCAGTTCTTTCTCTTTCAAATGACACATTTTTTTTCCCTTGACAGCACTGAGTGGTTTAGATAATGTTATTATTGTGTAGGTATTCTGCTGGTCAGGCGCATAAACACAACAATTAACAATTCATATTTCAGTATTGATTCAGAGCAGTTTACTAGTTCTGCTAATCTTCACCTGATATAATCTGTAATATTTTTAGCAATAGCTTAGAAAATAGAATGTCAAACCTAAATATACTTTAATTGGTGAAAAATTAAGAAATTAGAAGATAATATTGCACTAAGAATAATTTTGAGTTCTTTTAATAATCAATGCAGTCATCGTCTTCCCTGAGAATCCGCTCTGAACTACAATTCTAGATGAGGTCCCTTTCCTACTGCAAAACCATGTATTATCCTCTATCTCAATATTTTATACACTTATTAGCTGATTTGTCTGTGTTAAAAAACGAAATACAACTGAGTAAATTTGAAGATCTAACTAGCTTTATTAAATGATTTGTGAATTGGGCAGCACCCCATCTAGCAAGCAGAGGGGAACTCCAAGAAGTTGGATCAAATGAAGTGTTTTATCATGTAGGTCACCTCATCTTCCTTTGGGGAATGGAGGGAGCCTATGTGACAGATTACCTCATGGGTGCTTATCAGAAAATTCCTGACTAACTGGTTAAAACTACATTTCTGGGGGAGGCTGAAACTGTAGTCCAGGTGTGTATTAAGTTCTTGGCCAAAGTGATGCCATTTGGGGTCTGTGCTATTTTTTTTTTTTAAACATCTGTCTCCTCCACTTGACTAATAACTCCTTGACAGTGGATAATGCTTTAAATGTATTTGAGTCTCCAGTAACTTATATTTGAACTTAATAAATTTATATTGAATTAATAAGATACACTAATTTTTTCATATAATGTTCACCCAGAGGTAATTATTAGTTTTAAAAGAAGAAGTAATTTAATGAAGTTTAGAGCTCAGAACATCCATGATGTTTTCAGGTCATTAAGAAATAAGGTTTCATAGAAATGTAGAACAATAAGTATGTGTATTTGCATTTTCAGAGTTAGAAACATGTAAAAAGTTAGGCTGCCTGATCCATACATGTAGTTGACAAGTATTTATTAGACACATTTCTCTGCCAGGCTCTGTTCTAAATGTCAGGGAACAATGTTGTCCTAGCCCTACACTGTGTACACTTAAATTGGCAAGAAAGACAATGACAATTTTAAAAATATTAATATGAATATATGAATATCATACAAGAAAGTGTTAGGAACTCCAGAAGAAACTGGTGTTATTTTAGATTGAGTGAGGATGTCCTTTGCATCAGTAATACCTAAGAGGAGATATATATATATATATATATATATATATATATATATATATATATCTCAAAGAGCAAGCTGTGCAAATATCTCAGGAGAAAACATTTCAAAAAGGGGAAACAGCAATACAGAGGACCTGAGGTAGAAGTATGCTTCACATACTTAAAGAAGGGTAAGAAAACTGACAACAAACACATGTGACCTCAGAAAAAGTGGAAAGATACTATTTTAAACATATCAGGCAAAGACATTCTACAGTTGTAGGAGGGGAAAATGTTTTTCTCATCTCTCGTAGGGTCCCTTGTTGGGTCCAAAAACTAAACTCATGAAGACAGATTAGCAAAAGAAAAACTTAGAGATTTCATTGAATTTTTACATGTTTCTGAGGGCCTTCTCAAGAGAAGAAAGACCCAGGAAGTGATCAAGCAGAATGCTTTTATACCTTTTAGGCAAATAAACAATAAATTTGTGAAGAATTAACAAAACAAGGGGCTTGGGCTAAGGATAGCAAATGGAGAAGTATCTGGGAAGGTAAGGGTTAGTTTAGCAAGGTTTGTTTATACAGATTTCTCAGCCCCAAATTCCCTCCCTGTCTCTGCTGATAAAAATATCTCCCTTCCTCCTGGATAAAGGGACGGCTCCTCTCACATGAGAATTTTACGACTTGTGTCAGGGAAAAAGAGTGAGGAAAGCGAAGTCAAGCGTGAGCTCCCTGCTTCTGCCATTTTCTCGGATTTCCTCAGCTTAAATATTCAATATGTCAATGTGTTATATTTTGGGGTCGTATGTCTTGAACCCCATCACAGAACATATTAGCATTTGGATTCGAGTCTAAGTGTGTCATGAAGTTTATTATTGAGATCTTTGAGCAAGGCTTGACATGATCTGGCTATGGTTTTTAAAACTCTTTATTGTTTTGTGGAAAATAGACTTACTCAAGATAGGAAATTAGACCAATTAGGTGTTTGCTAGAGTCCAGGTAAAGCTGAACATGGATAGTAAAGGTGAAGATTATGGGAAGCAGACAGATTCCATATGTATTATGTTATTAGAGTTGAGTAAATGTGCTGATTGATTGGATAAGAATATAAACAAGTAAATCAGAGATAATTCCATATAGCTAGAGAAATCGACTGAGTGTTGCTGACATTTCCAGATTATTCTACTGCTAATCTCTCAAAGAAAGTTATAAAATTAGAACTGAAGAAGACGAGATTGATTAAAAAAAAAAACAGAAAGCGTTTATTTTAATTTCTTACTAGAATTTTGAGCTCTAAAAAGAAATTTTGTTATTAACTTTTAGGGGAAAATATTATGTGATGAGTCTGAATTCAAATTCTCATCAATTTTTAACACTGACAATAATTTAAAGTTGCCCATCTAGTATTTTACAATGCAATAAACCCAACATTATTTATCTTTGATTTTGTGATTTATAAAAAGAAATACATATTTGCTCTTTGTCCACTGTTTCTGGTGCATAGCTCCTAAAACCCTTGAAGTTTCTATGTAAAAGCCATAAGGTCCTCCTTTGTTAGAATACTTAGTTTTGTCCCCAGTTTCAGAAATTGCTCCTGAGCATGAAGGTGAAATGAATGTTTTTTTGTCATTCATAGCAAGACCCTTCCTACTAGGCTGAGTTTATATTAATGAGATGACTTTTGGATAGCTTCTAAAGCTGGGAACTGGTTGCCAAGGGAAACAACCATGTGATTAGAAGGTTGTAACTTTTAGCCCCAAACCCTGACCTCTTGGGAGGGAGAGGTGCTGAATATTGGATTAATCATCTATGGTCGATAATTTAATCAACCATGACTATGTAATGAAACCTCTACAAAATCCTAAAATGATGGGGTTCAGAGAGCTTCCAGGTTGATCTGCACAGAGGTTCTGGGAATGTGACACACCCAGGAGAAGCCATGCCCCTTCCCACATACCTTGCCCTATGCATTCTTTGTATCTTGCTGTTCCTGAGTTATATCCATTTATAATTAAATTGGTAATATAGTAAGTAAAATGTTTTCCTGAATTTTGTGAGCTGTTCTGACAAATTAATCAAACCCAAGACAGCATTGTAGGAAACTCTGATTTATAGCCAGTCAACTACAAGCACAAGCAGTGATTGTAGGACATCAAGCAGGTGTCACAGAATTCCTGGGTTGGGGGTAGTCCTCCCATATCTTGTGTCAGAAGTGCTGTGGAGTGTTCTAAGTGTGAGTGAATAGTGGACAGTGAGTAAAGAAAAACAAGAGTGTTTTTTCTTTGCAAGTTTATTTCCAAGAAATTTTAATATAGCATTTAAAATTTCTACCTTAAACTTAAATCATCAAAAACGAAGGATGAAAACCAAATGTAGATTAAAGACTCAGATGTTTGCTGATAGTCATGTTTATTACCTAATTTTAAGTCTATTACTTGTATAAAATTTGTCATAATTTTAAATATTTGGTAATTTATTAAAATTTCCATTGTTTTTATCCAACAGGTACTAATTTGAAAGATGAAAATTTAATTAATTCTATAGAATTGAAGACTATTTTCAATCAGTTTGCCAAAAATAGTTAAGCTAATTTAGAAGAACAAAAGTGGATAATACTAGATATTAAGACTGATGATACAGAGACATGAATTAAGACAAGGTAGTATTGGCATAAGGAAATATACAAAGACCAAAAGAAAAAAGGCAAAAAAAGAGGAAGAGCATAGGTGATAAAGTAGACAGTTAGCTATAAGCAGGGAGCAAGTGCTTTTGGATTGATAAAAGGGCAGAAACCATGGTCCAAGCAGCTGGGAGGACATGCACGCATCCTTCCTTATAACCACTGTCTTAAGGTAAACTGAAGCTTCATTATAATACATTTATTTTGGTTTTAACCCCCACCCTGGGAGGGAAGGCTGCCACAATAGTTCTGACAAGGACCATGTAAGTCAAAAAGTCCCCCTTCTGACAGGCAGGATTCCCTAGAAGACTGGCTGCATTCTTACTCAAGAACCACCCTAATAATGACCCATCGCCTACTCAAACATAAAAAAAAAAGACAACCCCATGACCTTATGCAGCTACCACCCCGGACCTGTCCTCTCTGCCATCTTGGCAGTGTGCTTTCCCTCAAACTACTATTAAATGTTTGCTTAAGAATTTTGCTCTGAAGTCCTTCTTGACTGAATGCAAGAACCAATGCAACTCACCATTGACATGAGGACAGACCTGACATTTACCACCACCTAATTTATGTATGATTTATGTGATTCACTGGGAGAAAGATAATCTGCTCATAAATGGTGCTGTGTCAATTGGATATCCATCAGTAAAAGAGTGAATACTTACTTCAAAAATTAGTTTAGAAATATGAAAATGTGAAGGAGAAAAAAGTAACTTTTCCTCTACCTTTCTAGTTCTTGGCTAACAACCCACCACATAATAAAAGACAGATTAATAGGAGAAAAATAAAAACAGGAGTTTAATGACAGGTTTACCTCCTGTACACATAGATGAGACCAAAGAAAATGACTAAGTCCTTTTCTATTTTCAAAAAAATAAAAAAAAATTAAAAGAATGTGTCAAGAATGTACTAAATGCAAAAATAAAAAAGAAAAACAAGAGTCACTTTAATCTCACTACACAGACACAGCCACTGCTAACAGAAAACTGCATAACTCTTGAAGAAAAGTCCATCTTCTCAGCTCAGATGAAAGGTCATATCATCCCGAGGTATGGCTGGATGGGCCAAGGAACTCGTAGTCTAGGTTCTAGAGATGGGAGTGCTCACTTAACACTCAAAGGCACATGCAGGAATGCAACCCCACTAACATAAAATTAATCATCCTAAACAAAATCTCTAACATAAAGAATAAAGATATTTTTCAAATTCCAAGTCTCTTGAGAAGTAAAGACCTCCAAGGGACCAGATGAAGTAACATCAGAGCACCTGCTAGCATGATGTACAAATCAATGGTTTCCTGCTTCTCTGGAGACTCCTCTAAAATATACCTCTTAAAAACTCTCTCTTGCAAGTCATTGAATTTTAGAACTTTTGAGCATTAGGTCCTCATTCTCCCAGGTGATGTCACACTTATAAACTGCCTATCTAGCAAAAGCTGTATGTCAGTTTTTATTGGCTTCTAGCTTTACTGGTAGATGGATTCCCTTTGGTTTAGTTACACTTCCCAAGACAGCCCAAACCACCACTTTAAATATTATGTCTAGCTAAAGACCAAAGAAGATTTTAGGGAAAAGGAGAAGTTACCAGGGAAAGTGCAGTAATCAAAGATATGGTTGTTTTTTAGATTTAAGCGCTTACATTCTACATTTCTAGAGATTTAGACATCCTCTTCTTCCTGGTACAGAGAAGGAGATACCCTTGTAGATGGAGATTTCCTTTATAAATGTAAATGTCTCTTTAGAATAGGATAATTTCTACTCAGTCTTCAGAGCTTTTCCTATGTCCCCTGTTCCTTAAAAATAATCAGCCTGATATAATTCTCATGCCAAACAGGCACATTTTGGGGTGGTACATTTTGCTCCCCTTCAAATCTAAAACCACACAACTTTTAGAAGAAAACATAAGAGAATGTCTTTCTGACCTCGGGGCAAGGCAAAGACTTTTTAAAAACAGAAGTACAAAAACATTAATCACAAAGGAAATAATTGATAATATGGACATCATTAAAATTAATTTAGGAACATCTGTTCATTAAAAGACACCATTAAGGTGAGGAACAAAAATGGAAAATGTTAAAATTAAACATATTTTACAAATATGTTCAAAATTCCTACAAATCAATAAGAAAAATAAAAACCAACCCAATACAAAAATGGACTAAAAATTTGAACGCACACTTGACATTGAAGGATAGTTGGTGGCCTATTAATTATTAAATCTTGCCTATTTTATTGGCTATCAGAAAAATATAAATTAAATTCCTATATTACATTAATGTACAGACCCACCAGAATTGTTAAAAATAAAAAGACAGAGAATATTTATTACTGGTGAAGATGTGGAGTGGTCAGAACTCTGATACCATTAGTAGGAGTATACTGTGGTACAATCATTTTGGAAAATTGTCAGTATCCTATGATCAACAATTCTATACCTAGTAATAAACCCCAAAAGTAGGAGTGCTTATGAAACCACAAATTTGTACAAGAATTTCATAAACAGGAAATAACCTAAATGTAAATAAATATAACATGACATAATATATTGTAATGAGAGTAAATAAAATATGCTACATGCAATAAAATGAATGAATGGCCAAAACAAAATACTGAGCAAAACAAAACAAAACAAAACAAAACCCAAAATGGACAATATGAACCTACACTTAGAAATTGGAAGCATGGTCACTTTTGTGAGGAAGTTGTTTCTTTTGGTGATCATTCTGGAGGCTGGCAGTGCTTTATTTTTCATACATATTTTTTGGGGGGGTTGTTTTGAGATTCTGGTCACTCTGGGGAATGTGAACGTGTTCATCTTATGAATATGCACCAAGCTATATAGTCATAAGTTGTTCTTTTTAAAGATTTTATTTAATTATTTTGTCAGAGAGAGAGAGGGAGAGAGAGCAAGCGCAGGCCGACAGAATGGCAGGCAGAGGCAGAGGGAGAAGCAGGCTCCCTGATGAGCAAGGAGCCCGATGCGGGACTCGATCCCAGCACGCTGGGATCATGACCTGAGCCGAAGGCAGCTGCTTAACCAACTGAGCCACCCAGGCGTCCCAAGTTGTTCTTTTTAGATGCATAATTACCATGCCTAGCACAGCGACCGTAGTCTGTGCCACCATGCTCCTTACCTGTACCAGTTCCTTGTTTCCCTTTCTGTCAGATCCCGTATAATACAGGCTCCACATAGCCAGAGAGATCATTTCAAACAATAAATTCCTCCAGTTGTTATCAATTTAAATATGAGTCCAGTTCCTTACCATGGTTCCTAATCACCTCTCCAGTCTCAGTTACTGATGGTCTCCTTTGCAGTCTTTGTTCTTCAGACACTTTTGCCTTTTTACTGTTCTTTGAACACAGTCATGCTCAGAGACCTTGCACACACTGTTCCCTCTGATTGAAACATGCCTGCTTTTTCTCATTTCAATAAAATCTCTTCTTCAATCTCACTTTCCCAAAGAGGCCATTCCTGACCTCCTCATCTAAAATAGCACTAACACAATCTTATCATTTACTTTGCTTCATTTTTTCTCATAGTATATATGAGCACCATATATATTTGTAATTGTTTACTATCTCTCTCATTTCTACTGGAATAAAAAAGAAACATTAGGCCTGAGTCTATTTTGTTTTGTTTGTTGTTTTCTTCAGCTTGCCATGAAGAGCACCGATCATAGGTGTCTATCTTACAAGCTTAAGAAATATATGGATTGGATTAATGAGTATAAAATATTACATAGAGAATTAACAATATATTATTTAGAGAATTTGATATGTCTAGGAAAACTGATAGTCATTTACTATATACATGTGTGTGATATGTGTGCATATGCATGTATTCATGAGTATGTGTGCATGCACATGTAGACATCTATTATCTATCATCTACCTTATCATCTATTTGTTGTTAATTATGCATAAGGGATATGTTTATAAACTTTTCTAGAAATGAATGCTTTCTACTTAGTAGCCGCAGTCAATATCCATTAGAGCAAAGAGGGAATGAGAAAAGGACAGAGATAGGAAAGGAATACAGACAAGAAAGACAGACAAGAAGGAAAATCTTCCAGAAAACATTTTTTCTTTGATATGTATGTATCATTCAGATATAAAGAAGCTGGCTTATTGGTATAATAAATTTGAATTTCAATTGATATTGTAAATTGAGCATACATGCACACACACACGCATTCACACACACACATGCACTAACACATATACATCCTAAGTAGTCACATTGCTTAACGGAAATATTAAGTCTATGTAATTAGTCCTAGGATCTTCAACTCTAGTCAAAAAGGCCACCATCTGGGTTCCTATTCCTGAATGAAAACAAAGGAAAAGTACAAATGAGTTTATAGCTTTTTATTTTTGGAGAGAATCTTATTTTTAATACCTAGTGTTCTTTTTTGCCATTCAAGTTAAGATATGAAAGGACTGTGAAATATTTGGATGTCTGAAGGAAGCAATCAATTTTAATTAAAATTTTTTATATTAAGTTATTATAGCTTACTCCATAATTTTAGAATTACTATTTTAAAGCTTAAATAATAATGCTGTATGTCTCTGACTCCACAGTTCTTGCTACTTTCCCAAGTTAATAAGAGTGTGCCTACAATGTCATCCCATAGCATTTTACTTTTATTGCTATCATAGGTCTTATCCATTTTTAATCTTCTGTTTATGTCTGCTGGACTGAATGTGTCCCTCCAAAGTTCATATGTTGAAGCCTAATCTCCAATGTTTGGAGGTAGGGCCTTTGGAAATTAACTAGGTAATCAGAGTGGAGTCCTCATGAATGAGATTGTGGCCCTTATAAGAAGAAACAGGAGAGAGCTTGCCTCTTCTTTCTCTTTATTTCCCATACAACAGGAAGGAAGTCATCTGTGACCAGGAAGCTGGTTCTCGCCAGACAACAATCCTCCAGAATCTTGATCTTAGACTTCCCAGCCTTCAGAACTGAGAGAAATAAGTGTCTGTTGGTTAAGCCTCTCCGTTTATGCAGATTTCTTATAAAATGGGTCACCTGGGTAACATAGTTGGTTAAGAGTGCGACTCTGTTTCAGTTCAGGTCAGGTCATGATCTCAGGATCATGATCTCAGGGTTGAGAGATGGGGCATTGAGACATGCTCCGCACTCAGTGGGAGTCTGCTTAAGTTTCTCTCTCCCTTTGCCTTCCCACCCTCACTCTCTCTTTCTCAAATAAATGAAAAGTATTCTCTAAAAGAAAGAAATAAAAGCCAAGACTGACTAAGACCAGGTCTTTTAGCACATACTACATTATATTAGGAGATTCTTTAAGTTTTAGTGATGCAATATGATATATCCTAATGCAATATAATTCCATCTGGACTTTCCTTATTGTCTAGCAGTTTACAGGGAAGGTGTTTAGTGGATATTTATTGAAGTACTGGATAATATATTTGTAAACATTAATTTGTATTGTATCATGGTCAAATTTCTTATGAGGTTAATTACTTGTATTTTAAATACTTTAATTTGTATTAAGTTCATCTGTTTAACTGACTGTGACTTACATATCCTTATACTATATTTCATCTTTTCTACTTTTTACTCATTTATTTTAATTAAACCATTATAGTGTCATTAATCATGGTGATTTCATTAAATCTGATGACCCATACATCATAGTAATATTAAGGGCTGTTAATACATGGAAATTTTACTTCATAGTTAAAGAGGAAAAATAGATTTAAAGTCATAAGTCAATAACTACACATCACTATATTAATGATAGGATAAAACAAAATACCGGAGTGCTTGGTACACTGGTTAAAGTGACTACTCAAATAGGAAGAAATAAACATCCTTGTTTTCTATTACTGCAAAAAAAATGTACTTAATAGGTAGAGTAAGAGTAAAGGAAGATATTACGTTTCCTGATATTATAAGAATCATTGATTAAATCCTCAAGGAGTTCTGTTATTATCAGTCATTTTTATATAAAATAAGTGTTCTTCATAAACTTAAGTTTAAAAAAATCAAAATGAACTTTACTAACTTGTGATGATCAATTAAATTGTTGAATCAGTATAATTCTTCATATGTAAAGTGAAGGTTATTAACAAAGTATCAGAGGGAAAACCAAATTTTTCTTTCTAAAACTCAAAGCTAAAGTGAAGTTTGTGCTATAGATATAAAAAAAATTGTTGGGAATAAAACATATATTTTTAAATATTTTATATATATATTTATTTATTTTAGAGAGAGATAGCACATGCATGCATGAGGGAGGAGAGGGCAGAGGGAGAGGGAGAGAGAGAATCTCAATCAGACTCCCACTATGCAGGGAGCCTAATGAGGAACTTTATCACATGACCCCGAGATCTGGACCTGAGCTGAAATCAAGAATCTGGCGCTCAACCCACTGAGCCACCCAGGCACCCCTGAAATAAAATATAATTTTAAAGATGCTCATATATTTGGAAAATGAGGTTATAGTATAATTATAATTAACATGTATTTTTAATGTTGTTTTCATAGTTTAAGTTTTTGTTTAAGGCATGTTCCAAAAGGTTTCCTAAGTATTACTGAGATACATAAAAATCACATATTAACAAATTCTGAGTATATTTAAAATAAATCATGACTGGGGCACCTGGGTGGCTCAGTGGGTTAAAGCCTCTGCCTTCGGCTCAGGTCATGATTCCAGGGTCGTGGGATCGAGTCCCTCGTCAGGCACTCTGCTCAGCAGGGAGCCTGCTTCCTTCCTCTCTCTCTTTTTACTTGTGATCTCTGTCAAATAAATAAATAAAATCTTTAAAAATGTATATATAAATCATGACTATTGATGATATTGCTACCAGTATTTTGTTCTCTTATAATGAAAGTGGATATATGGTTAACTAAAGAAGAAAACCATTTTCCTGCCCAAATTCTGATATTGTATTCAGAAAACAATGAAATTTAACCCAGTCATTGGTTTACCAGAGTCCAGTTCTATTTTTTCTAAATTATCAGTTACTAATTACTTAAATAAATAAACTATTTCCTTTAAATAACCTGCCAAAATTCATTCAAAATGGTAATATAGTAGCTTATTGAAGATGCAACTCATGTTATATGACATTGTTCTGAATTTCAGGCTGATTTTTATACTAAACTTCTTTGCTCTCAGCCAAGTGATAAAATTAGACTCATTTCTATCAATTTTGTGTATGTATGTGTGTGTGTGTGTGTATGTGTGTGTGTGTGTGTGGAATCTCTTCTTCCTTACTTTTCTATTCTTCTTCTCTATAATCATGTACTATTTTGGAGAGCCAAATTTCACCTAAAATTTCCCTGCTCCCCAAATTTAGTAAACTTTGAATCAAGGAGATTTTGAAGCAAAAACAATTATCTATCGTATCTTATGGCATCTATAGAATTTCTGTATTTAAAGCATGTAATTTTAGTTGTAGAAGATACACACATGTTTTCATGCACATATGCATTTACACACATGTACATGAACACACATGCCCACACATATGCACACACACACACACACAAATATTCAGTCAGGCCAGAAAGTGAAGGTACATAAAGCTTTTACTATTTAAATGGAAAATTATCTATTTTGTACTTTAACTATATAATTTAAATAGGTACATATTATGTACATTATACATATATGTATACAAAATGAAATAAATGTAGCTTTTATAAAGCATTTTTTAAATCAAAGTAATCACTCACCTTGAGTTCTCTTTGTAACACCAGGCAGTCACATTTGTCAGAAGTTGGGGTACTTGTTTAATAAAGAGAAGATTCTGCAGAATGTTTCAAAGATTTTTATTTTCATGAGTAAGATACTTTCCTGAGGGGTATTGTATCTAAGTTATATATATTGCCACCTTTATTAGGTTGTTCTTCCCTTAGGTAGGATTAGAGAATCATTTCTGTGCAGATAGCAAGGATTTCCCTCTAGGTGTATGCTTTCATCAGTGTATAGGTAGGGTTCATTCCCTAAATTAATATACTGCTAATGTATACCTGAAACCCTAGAGAATGGAAAGTGTCTATTACAACACAGAAGTGGTATTCAAAACAGAACCTTACTTGACTGATAACAAGCCTCGATTTCTTTCTTGCCCTCCAGAAAGTTCAGAATTCAATTAAATACTGAAATGTAATAAAGAATTCAAGCAGATGTGTTGTACATCTAGTTTTTCTCTTCGTTCATGAACTTTGGATCTCTATATTTTTCTTTTTTTTCAGTTTTCCTATATTAAAGTGTTCCTCAAATTGAAAATCAGTGGAATATAAATTATATTTTAATAACCTAGAGCACTAGCTTTTTAATTATAAAAATATTATTTTACTTAAAAATACAAAGATCTTTCAGATTCTTCTAATCTTATCTTATTAAATGCCAAATGAACAATAAATATTTCGGCCTGTTGGTTCCTCTACATCGATTCAATTGGAGGCTAATACTTGTGCCTTGTTTAATAGTAAAGAAAAACATTAGTATTCCAAAAGGCTAATGAACTCTCAGGTTTCCACTTCATGATTATACATAACTATAAATAGTAGCATCTCTCCACCATTACAACAGAAAAGAGCTTGACTAATGTCAAATTCATACATTTTTTTTCCCAAATGTACTGGAGCACTTTGGTCATAAAACCAATAATGACCCTAAAATCAGAGGAGAGAAAGTGTTTCCAGGGACAGTGGAATCAAATCATGTGTTTTTCTGGGAATATGAAACCAGATATTTATAAGAACCATTTGGCTAGAATAGCTCCTAATCTGGTGAAGGCTGAGTGTAGACTAGAGGGACAGTGTGAAAATTGGAGGCGCCTGTACCATCTTGGCAGGCTCTTTCTCCACTGACCACTCACAGAAATGATCTCAAAAGACCCTAAAAGGGTCACTTATGTATGATGCAGACCTGAGGAAGGGAACAGCACCCATGCAGGAGAGTCAAGAAACACCGCCTAAATACTTCCCTGCTGTCTCAACTATGGAATAAAAGCTTGCTTCTATCATGAGACATGCAATAGCACCAGGGACATTAAACACTGGTAAACACCTACTGCAGTAAGTGAAAGGAAACACGAAGGGTCTAAAAATCTCTTCTTGGGGCACCTGGGTGGCTCAGTCAGTTAAGGTCTGCCTTTGGCTCAGGTCATGATCTCAGGGTCTGGGATCCAACACTGTACCAGGCTCCCTGCTTAGTGGGAAGTCTGTTTCTCTCTCTCCCTCTGCCTCGTCTCCGCACCTTTATACTCTTTCTCTGTCTCTGTCTCTCTCTTTTTCAAATAAATAAATAAATTTTTTTAAAAATTAAAAAAAATAATCCATTCTTGAGAGAGAAGAAGTAGTGTACATTGAGCCCACAATTCTAAGGGAGGGGCTCGAGAAATGAGGAGACCGTACCTTCAAGTCCCAGAGACATGGCACAGATCTGAGACTGAACTGGAATAACAGATTGCACATATTCACCGCCTACTTCTCCTCCACCTTCCACTGCCAAACTAAGTCTGTAATCACAAGTAACAGCGGAATACTAATGCGAGAGGGCTAGGAGAGAACAAGCCTGTATAGAGACTGATTCTGGGGCACAGAAGAAAAGAACGACCTAAAACTCAGAATTCAATAGAAAGTGATCTGGTAAACCTCACTCCACCTTAGACAAAAAATATCTCTTGAAAACTGGGATGCACTGTGTGTAACCATAGTAACAACAACCCTTAAACTTAGTCCATCTCTTATCCAGATTAACACTAACCCCCACACTGACAATCCAGCCAAATGAAAAGTGGGCTCATTTCCAGGTTTGAAACCTATTTACCTCCATATCTACTGTTTTACACAATATGTCGAGATTTGAAGAAAATATTAAGGGACTTTTCAAAAGGAAAAAATATCACCAAAATCTCAAGAGAAAAAGCAATCATCAATACAGATTCAGATATGCCACAGAAGTTGGAGTTACCTGACAGGGAATTTAAAACAAAGAGGGTGAGGTACGATGTCAGCAATATGGTAGAACAGAAGTTCCCAGCATCCATCTTCTTACAGAAACAGCAATGTTAACAACTATCCAACGTGAAAATACCTTCACAAGAGCTAAGGAATCTAGGTAAGAGATTACAGAGCAAAAATAAGATAATTGAAGAAAGCAGGAAAAAGAGTTCCCATGTTACCAAGATATTCTCCCCCAAGCCTGGGCAGTGTAGCACCAAAAGAGATACACTCTACATGGGAGAAGGAGATTGAAATGAGTACCCAGCCTTGTATGGATTCCAGCAACAGGCCTACTCCAGTGAACTCCAGGGCTAGACTAGACCTTGTGACTCCTGACTCCCAGGCTAGCCCTCAGGGACCCAAGCTCCAGGCCCACCCCAGAACCAGGCCCATCCCACAGCCACGGACTTTAGGCCCACTCCTGCAGATGCAGGTTACAGGCCAGCACTCACAGACCCAGCCTCTAGGCTGGTCCTCCTGGTCCCAGGTTCTGGTCTAACATCCATTGAGTCAGCCTCTTGGCTGGTCTCTATAAACACAGGCTTCAGGCCTGCCCCATTGCCAAGCCTATCCACAAGGACTCAAATACAAGGCCAGCCTACTGAGGACTCTTGCAGCAATCTACCAGTTGATTTACCCCAAATTTCTGGATGGGTTAACTAGGGAAGAACTTTCTCTGCCAAAACCAGTCAGTAGAGACTAGAAGAGATACCTACTTCTTTAAATCAACACAACCTATGAGGATCACCAATATTACTAGAAATATGGCACCACCAAACAAACAAAAATACCAAAACTAACCTCCCAAAATAGGATCTATAAACTGCTTGGCAAACAAAAACAATTTCCCAGCAATCTCTAAATTCCAATGCAGGGTGGTTATGGTGTTGAAGAGAAAGTACTGGAGTCAGGTACCCAGGGACGTGTGGTTGGTGAAGAGAAACCCATGGTCTACCTAGAGAAAGCAGAGGATCAGCAGTAGTCATGATTGAGTACTCCCATGTAAGCACTCAGGAGTGGAAGTTCAGGAGAATAGACAAAGGCAAGCGATCTAAATGGGGCTATTTCTAGGCAGGACAGCTGTCTGGTTCTGTTGCACATCTGGCCTGCCACAGTGGGGAAATATGATTTAATGCTGCCTTGTAGATGGCAGAGGATATACTCACAATATGAAGGTGTCTTGGTATAGGGTAGGGTCAGCAGAAAAACAAGGGCAAATTCAAGAAAATACTATTCCAATAGATTAGCTGAGTTCACCAAGGCAGTACATTTAATCCATTATTCCCAGGAAAATCTCAATCCAAATTGTGATGTCTTGGTAAGTTCTTGGTGAACTGGGTAATGAGGCCACCCTGGTGATCAATGAAGTCTCCTTCTGGTCATATATCCCTGGGGTGTTATCTCTGGTGTAGGAGTATAGTTATATCCAATGACAGATTCTTGGACCGGGGCAATGTTGTCTGGGGCAATGTCATTTCAAGTGATAAATTTATCTCACTCAGGGGTGAGGTCCTCTGGAGTGTTGGCCAACCACTGGCCACCCAGGAAGCTAGTGACCCTCCCATGTGGCTATCCAGTTGGGGTGTTATCATAAGCTCGGGATGGGTTAGTCTTATTATAATTCGAAGATTTCTTGGAAGGCTGAGCTCCCTATATGCTATCTGCTGCTAGTGGAACAAATTTTTACAGCTCCTTCTGGTGGTGAGGACACACTGAGCAAAGGAATAGGCAGTTGCCCTTTCACTCTCCAGGGAGCTACATGTATATTCCAGGTTAAGGGAGATCTTTTTAATGCTATTTATGCATTTCTAAGACTGACCCGTGAAGGTGATGGATAAATCATAGAAGCATGGGTATTATGTATGGGCAATCATAGGGCCAGTTACTTTGTAGGATATCTGATGTAAAGAAATTGCCTCCAGATGGTCCATTGCTGTAAAGAAATTCAGTCTCTCTGCCTCCCAGACTCAGTGGCATGCTAGACTCAGCCCTTCCAACAGAGCTCTCCACCATTCCCCACTTTCCTACCTGTGATACAATTTCACTCTGTGTTAAGTATTAGCCAAATGGGGCTATTGAAATGAGACATTGTAGGCTTAATGGCTCCTGTCTCAAGCATATATATGCTTAATGACAAAGTATAGAACTTCAGTGCTCTGTTTAAGTCAGTATTGGTACCGGGGGATGTCAGAGAGGGAAAACTCACTGGTGGCTTGATATCTGGCAGGGAGGCAAGAACTTGGGCTTGTTCTGTGTTGCAAGCATATGCATCCATGCTTATATAACAGAGCAAGCATCAAGTGGGCCATCACCAGAGGAAGCCATTTGAAGTGAATGGTCCCATTAGTTATATCAGAGTGGGTCTGTACACTTTGTTTGTTTGTTTGTTTCACTGACGACTCCTTGTAGATTGAAGGACTTCTTTGAAAGAATTTAGCGGGGAGTTCCTGGAATGGCAGTGACTTGGCTTCTGGTGTCTAACAGGATCAAATTTTCCATTTGATTTAAGCAATCTGGCCTCATCCCAGAAATAGCAAAGTCTTTCACCAGTGGGTTCCTATAAAAGCGCATGCTCCCAGTCCATTCACTCTGCCTTTACTTCCCTGGGGTCATGTACTTTTTCTATAATTTATGAATAATAAACCTCTATTTCAATTTCTCCCATGGTCTTGTTTTGAAATTTTGCTCACTGTTTGGCACTTCCTGTTTCACTTAACAAATGTTAATTTAGCAAAATCGTAAGAGTGGCATATACCTTGATTAGATCAGCCACATTCTTTATCCTTTGTCCTGTGCTATATACCTGGAAAAGTGCCTGTGTTTCCGTGCTTCTATGTTCTGTAAGGCATGTAATAGGAGACCTAGACCAACTTCGTCATAAGCCATAGAGAAAATCTGCTAGTTTACAAATACAACAAAAATCATAACAGAAATAGATTTTTTAAAAAGCACCTTACTCTTTTGGGTCTTCTTCAAATATTTTTGCTTTTGTTTTGTTTTGTGTCGTTTTGTTTATGTTCAATTTCTTCCATCTCTACAACATTGGCAACATACAAACAAGAATGCTGAAGACTGGGATGCCTGGGTGGCTCAGTGGGTTGAGGCCTCTGCCTTCAGCTAAGGTCATGATCCCAGGGTCCTGGGATTGAGCCCCCACGTCGGGCTCTCTGCTCAGCAGGGAGCTTGCTTCCTCCTCTCTCTGCCTGCCTCTCTGCCTATTTGTGATCCCTATCTGTCAAATAAATAAAATAAAGTCTAAAAAAAAAAAAAAAGAAGAATGCTGGAGACCAGAGAAGTTATGTAACTTACATGAGGAAACCAAATAATATATTAGAGGCTGCTTCCTCCAACTTTACTTATCTCCATCATGTTTTTTTCCTTGCACTCATGGTTCCTAGACAATGTAATAATGATACTTTTAAAAAGGATGTTTTGGGGGATGCCTGGGTGGCACAGTTGGTTAAACATCTGCCTTCAGCTCAGGTCATGATCCCAGGTCCTGGAATCGAGTCCCACATTGGCCTCCCTGCTCAGCAAGAAGCCTTCATCTCCCTTTGCCTCCTGCTTCCCCTGCTTGTGCTCTTTCTCTCTTTCTGTCAAATAAATAAATAAAATCTTTAAAAAAAATGATGTTTGGGTTGGGACTGGGGAAAAATAAGTCAAGAAGCCTGTTTGTGTTTTAGGCTTTCAACAAGTGTATTTATTTAGGCGAATTTGTCTTTGGTGATCCACTGGTTCACTCTAAGGTGTTCAGTTTTGAAGAAAAACCCTGAAACAGTTAAATGACCTTGCCTGGGTCATCCCTCGTGATTAGTTTTTTCTTTTTCTTTTCTTTTTTTTTTTTTTGAATGTGGCATGGTTTTGAGGAATCTGAAGTTATCACATTATTTAATGACTTTCCATGAAAGACAAGATTAATATGGCACAAAGATGGTATTTTCTTAAAAATTATTATTATCATTATTATTATTACTATAATTTTCTGGGAAAACACAATTTTGGAAAGCTAAATTAAACTCTAGCCAGCATCTTTGTAGTGGGGGGTGAAAAATCAAGAAATTTGCATTCAGACAGAACTTTGAATTTCAGCTCTGCCACTTACTACTTTTTTGACCTTAGGATTATTAAATATCTTCTATTGAAGAATGGCATCTGTGGTACAATTTTAATAATTTACAACCTATTTCAATTCTTCTTACCCCTCTGAAGTAGTTTAACAAAGTAAGAAGTTTTAAACATCAGGCACTTAAAAAGGAAAAGATGACTATTAATCAGGGTAATAGACTCAAAAGAAAAAAAAAATAAAATGACCAAATTCTCTAGAGCTTTTTCATTATGACATTCCTATAGTCCCGTGTTTGATGTGTCCTACAGAGTAGAAGTATAGACCTAATCTTTTTGGGATGGGTAGCTCTTAAAAAAGGTGTTTGCTAATGATTGCTCCTAGATTGAATTTATCTGTTTAGATTTGCACCATTTGATTCATGATAAATATTACATCAAAAATCACATAAAATTATGTACAAAATTACTCATATGCAACTGAAAACGTCTTTCACCATTTCCTAAATGTCTTTCTTAATATCTAAGGCAGGTACTCACAAACATAGCTTTAAGAAATGTTCTACCTTATCTTTCATGAGTCTCAGTTCCCTCATATCTAAGAAAGGAGACCCTCATATGTTCTTTCCAGAGATTGTGTGAGAAGAAATATTATGGAAGAAGTAAGGTTTTTATAGTCTTCTGGGCTTCTGCATATTTTGAATCATTATCCCTAGTGTGGTCTGAGGAATCCCATGTCTTAGCTTCTAGGGTTTTGCTAATATATATCCACATTTGGAAAGGGTTACTATACAGCAAACATGCGTGCTTCTATAGAAGCTTCATTTTCCTAGATGATTTTATAATGATAAATAGATGTGTGTGTAACTCCTCTTGGCCCTTCTTTAAATTCACTTGTAAATTCTTTTGTTTCTTTTTGTGAACCAACCATATACAAGATGAAGAAGTACTACAATTCACGGGTATATGCTGTTTTCTATTTCAAATTGCATAAGGAAAATAATGTAATTTTTAACATTCTGTAGCAACTTTTATATAGTGTGCAATGACATGTCTAGTTAATGGTACACTGTAATAATGCAATGGATTTGCTAAAGACAGTGCTCGAATCCTTAAATAAATGTTTCGTGCTTACTTAAATTTCCTTTTAATATATCAGTGCATCCCTTAGGGCAAGTTGAGAGATTAGTGTCATTTAGTTTATAATTGTTGGTAACCTGGGATGGAAAAATACATAGCAACTTATATTACAGTAAACACAATATGACATAAGACACTGAAAATCTGATTTCAATGGATTTTTGCATCATGTTTCATATGCAACTGTAAACACTTTGTATTTACTAATATCAGTTTGTAGTCATCACAAGTTCAGTTATATTTTAATACATTTACATGATTTTTGGTGGCCATGGAATGTATAACTAAAATAATGTACTGTTAAAAAAACAAGCAGTATTCTATGTGTGTATGTTTGTACACACATACATGTATCCTTTTGTAACTGCACAGGAATTGTCTGATAAATTTTTGATAAGTGCCCCTATATACATGGGATAATTGACTGTAATCTATGTTAAAAGTTGAGTATGAATTATAACTTTTTAACTAAATGGAAATATAATGACTTATAAAAGCAACCCCAGAGAGAACTGTTCAGATGGGAGGTTGCTATTTGGGAGGTGATCCAGGAAAGCATGGTAAGGAAATGGAGGATTGAGAAAAGAACAAAAAACTCTCCAGTAGTCTATGTTAAGAAAGTGATTATTGCTGTGGGCAACCAGGGCTCCACCTTACTGGAGACTGTGTATAATGCTGTACAATGTTCTCAAAATCGTTCCACTGAGTGTTAAAGAAAATGGGACACTGATCCACCCACTCTAGAACCTAACTGGCTGAATGTTGCTTCTGGAGTATTAAATCCTTGCACTTTGATTGCATCTCCACTGGGTGAAATGGAAATGCTCCTGCAGCTCGGGAATATTCCCAGGCTGTTAGAGCCTGAAGGGGACTGAGGGAAGACATGAGACATTGATGGTACCTGCTCAAGAAATCACCTCTTGCACCACTTAGTTCCAGCTGCACCCCATATTAAATCAACAATACCCTTTCACTGATTCTACAAGTTGGTGCCTAATCATTATTTCTAATTAAAATAATTATCACAAAATTAGTGGGGAAAATTACATTCTTTGCTCAGAGTTAGTGTCCAGTTCAGATTTGGCAATTATCACTTCTCTTTGCTACTACTCATTCCAGATCATTATTACCATGTCTGCTTATTTGAGTTACCTATTTGCTAGGATTAACAGTACCTTTTAGCTACAGAGTGTCTGAGACTTCTGGAAACCATGACCTTGCCATGCTGTGGCTGTTGCACCAGGCATGTAAGTACCAAGAAGTGTTCTAGTGAAACGTTTGAGTCACAGACATACTTTTTATTGCCTCCATTCTATAACAGTGGTACTGACTCTTAGTGATAACCAGGATTGATTACTCCTACCAGGGGTACAATTCCTTTATTTTCCTACTGACTTCAGCATGAGGAGCCAAAATGTTCAGTTATCAGTCCTAGATCTAGATCCAGGTCCTTTGGAAACCTTCTCCTGTCGCCTGGAGGAAGCATTGCATCACTAATTACCTAGACTCCTAAAACTATGGAGACTAATTTTCAAAAGAAGCATACATTTCCGAATAAGTCAGTAGGGTTTTGGTGAGTATAACCAATTTTATTTTCACTGCCTGGTTCCTGAACCCAGACAGGAAGCCAATTAAGCACCAGATAAGACTATTAGTTTAATATAGACATTGCATTTTGGGCAACATTACTCTAATATTTCCAGATTCATCCTCAAATTGGAATTTTAACAGAGTCTTTAAAAGGCCATTCCAATGATTTATCATGAATGTAGCTTCTGAATGATATAAAATAGGAAAAATGAATCCTATGTTCCAGTGTGCATTTTTCTATGCCCTTCATGACAGTGTCAACCACTTGGTCTGAGGTGTTATTCTACAGGAGCCCATTTTAGTTAATAAGACATCATTTAATCTTTCTAAAAGAGTTGCTAGCAGAGCAAATGTCAAAGAAAAAGAAATCCATAACTAAATATATACTAATTCCAGTTGAGACAAATCATTAACATCTCAAGTTGGAAGTGGTCTTACAGAATCACTTTTCATCATGTGCCTGTTTGATCTCTTCAAGGGATGCTATGATAGTGGGGGTTCAGCATTGGTCTGTGCTGCGGTGAGTCAGACTCAGAGCACCAATAGTAGCTAGATCATCTCTGATAAGAGAGAGACAAAGCTGTGAAGCCTGTGCATATTCTCCATCTCTGCTATTATGACTGCTTCATTCATGGGCCCATCATGCAAACACTGAAGTGACTAAAGACTGACTTTCACTGGAAAAGTAATTTTGTGCATCTGATGATTATGGGCCTCCCATGTGATGGTTGCTAGGGGGTATTCAGAGGAGACTCAACACTCTTCATACTTTGTCCCCTGCCCCCTTGGTCTATCTACATGTCATTTCCTCTATCCATTTTGTTTCTGATTTTTACATTTTTTTTCTATTTAAGATTTTGATGATTGAGCCAAACTAGTAACCTCTTCTCCCTCCAAAAATAATGTTCAAACGTATGCTCACTGAAAATATGTTAGCCTTTATCACTACCTCTCAGAACAACCACTGGTTGGAGCTATATGGCGTAGTGATTCTTTTTCATCCTACAGCAAAATGTTGATATGACCCTTCTAGGATTCTTCCCTAACAGCAGGCCATAAAGGATGGTCTGTGAAGTCATAAGTATATGTTGAAAGAGATGCATCAGTGCAACAAATGCAGTCCCTTTTATTGTCCTGGATTCTTAAAATTCATAGTTTTCTAATTCACCTGATAAATCAACTAGAACAATAATCCTAAGGAGCTACATGTTTCCAAAATGCTTAAAGTTATACTAAGGAAAAAGCCACTTTCTTGGTAGTAGATGTTCTTTATTTTTAGAGAATAGGTTCCTGAATATCCCAGGCAATCAAACCAATGGCAGAATGCTGAACCTAGTGCTGGGCAAGGCAGTAAATCTTTACTGCTGAAAATTCCAGCTGAATGTTAATAGCTTTTGCTTTTATTTACTGATGGGAAATGAAAATTGCATTGTCACTATGGATAGGCACATGCCAAGATTCAGAGGCTGTGTTGATCTCTTCTGGTAAAGACAGAACATCTGAGATAGAGTTTGCAATTGGGATTAACAGTTGACTAGTTTTATAGCGGTCCACCACCATCTTCCATGGCCTCTAAAAGAAAATGTAAGGTTTTTGGAAGATCCATTTCTGTGAATAAAATGGGTTGTTGATAGAGACATTCTTTATGCATCCTTTAAGTGTTTGAGATTGGTAAACGGCATTGCTTCTGATCTAGTATTATGCACTGAGGAAAGAGACCAATGGTTTTGTCTGAGCATCATGGTTATTACTCCACAGACAGTGAACAAATGTGATGATTTTCTACAGCTCACAAGGACACAATCTCGCATAATTATGTAAACCATACAGTTTTCTTATAGGAATACCATTTACCTTGCCCCTAGAAGCACCTTGCTTTATCAACCACTACCCATACCCAGCCACCACACAGCTGGAGAAATAAAGTTTTAACAGTGATTAGAGACCTACATTCACCCCTTCTCCCATTATATTCCTCTTCATAAGTCATAAAGTATAGCACAAATGACTTCTAGTATCTGTTGACTATCCGCTTTGTTAGAAGTCTCCTTTTTTCTTAAGTAGAGTTTTACAATATTTTTTGACATCTAATAGCAAATATCATCTCACCTTGTTCTTCATGTGTGTAGTTTATTCTTGGGTATCTGTTATTCTGTATAAAATGGCCAGTGACCATTTCAATTTCCCACAAAAATTATTACAATATTAATTGGGATGCATGAAATCTGTAGGAAAAATTAGAGGGAATTATATAGACAATATTCAGTCCCCCAATGTGTGAATATGTATATTTGCATGTACTTATGTGTGTGTGTGTGTACACCATGCATAGTCTTTATTAATTTATTAATTAACTAATAAAAACATCAATTGTGTTATATTTTATCTTTGTTTCATAATGCAATTTATTTAAAAATTATAAAACTTTAATTATATCATTAAAATATTAATACCATGATATTATGGTTAATATAATTGCATGAAATAAATATATATGGTATTACTATAACTTTTTTTAAGATATTCTTTTTTTTTAAGATTTTATTTATTTATTTGACAGATAGAGAGAGACTGCAAGAGCCAGAACACAAGCAGGGGGAGTAGGAGAGGGAGAAGCAGGCTTCCTGCTGAGCACGGAGCCCAATGCAGGGCTCAATCCCAGGACCCCGGGATCATGGCCTGAGCCAAAGGCAGGTGCTTACTGACTGAGCCATCCAGGTGCCCCTTACTATAACATTTTAAATAAATGTGAACAATCTATTTAAAAATCATGTGATAGATCCATTTGTGTGGGGTTATTTTTATAAGTATAAATGCTAATTTAAAAATTTATACAGTCTGAATAATTTTTCTGGTGAATAAAAATACAATAGACTTGCATAACATTTAGTATCCATTGAAATTACTAAATTTCTTCAGTTTCTAATGATTTATTTATCTAATATTTATTTGTGTTTTTTATACATTTCTTAACATATGATGATTTAATATACAATTAATTTATTCACTTGAGGAAAAGTCATCACATTGAACATCCTAGACTTATTCCTGATTTTAAAGAAAACATTTTTTAACATTTCTTATGTTAATTCAATTTTGCATTACTGGGATAAACCCACTCTTCCACTGAAAATATAACATCTTAAAATATATATCTATATAAACTACATCTTAAATGCATTTTTCCCACTGCCATATTTGTAAACAAAAAGTGGCACTGTGAATGGTGACATATGAGGATAATTTTTTTGAAGATTTTATTTATTTATTTGAGAGAGAGAATGAGAGAGAGCATGAGAGCAGAGAAGGTCAGAAGGAGAAGCAGACTCCCCATGGAGTTGGGAGGCAGATGTGGGACTTGATCCCAGGACTCCGAGATCATGACCTGAGCTGAAGGCAGTTGCTTAACCAACTGAGCCACCCAGGCGCCCCTGAGGATAATTTTTTAAATGTTAATTTTATTCATGGGATTGGCAGTATTTACTGTTCTATGTCTTTCTCTGATAACTAGAAAGATGTTGGAATACTTATAAAAGAAGTTTTTTCCTTCTGTAGGTTCTTCTAGTGGTTCTCTTCATGTAATTTTCCTTCAGCTTATGTTTATTTACTAATTAAATAAAATATATTATGACAATAAAGGCAGGTGAGCTAGAATGAGAGTTTTTTTTTTTTTTTTTTTTTTTTTTTTTTTTTTTTTTTTTTTTTTTTTTTTTTTTTTTTTAATTTGGCTAGTGGGTTTTTTTTTTTCTGGAAATTAAAAAAACATTCTTCTTACGGTGTTTCTGTTATTTTAAAGTATATCATTATTTTCCCCAGCTTCACTGAAGTATCATTGACAATTTAAAAATTGTATATATTTAAGGTGTAGAACTGCATTGATTTGATATACATAGGCTTTGTGGAATAAACACAACATATGCATTATCTCACAGTTACCATTTCTTTCTTCCTTTCCTTCCTCTTTCTTTCTTTCTTTCTTTCTTTCTTTCTTTCTCTTTCTTTCTTTCTTTCTTTCTTTTTCTCTGTGTGTGGTGAGAACACTTAATATCTACTCTCTACCACACTTTAAGTATATAATACAGTATTGCTACCTATAGTCACAATTTTGTATATTTGATCTCTACATTTTAGGTGTCTTTTATAATTGAAAATTTGTACTCCTTGATGAAAATCTTCCCACACCCACCTCTTCCCAGCTCCTGGTGACTACCAATGGACTCTCTGCTTCAGAGTTTAACTGTTTTAGATTTCACATATAGAAGAGATCATGTAGTATTTGGTATGCAATGGCATGCCTTTTTGTGTGCATCCTTACTAAACAAGGTGCTTAAATTCCTTTAAAGATAGTATTTATTAAGATTTAAGATATTTGTAAAAATCTATATAATAATTAATGTGTGTCTATGTATGTATTTATTTTATACCTGGTCAAAATAAATAGCTTTCTAAATATAAGCATACATTTATACAAAAGCATATTATATTCATATCTGTCTATATAATTAGCCATATAATGAAGGCACTTACATCACTTTAAAAAGTGTTCTCCCATTAACAGAAGAGAACATTCAGCACAGTATCAATTAGGTATCATATTATCTTTTAAAATTGTGGTTAATCATTTATGACAAGACATATGATGCTCAACAAATGTTTATAGAATGAAGCAATTAATATTATACATGCATTAAAGTGTTTTTTTTTGCCACTTGGAAGAATATAATTGTTAGAAACTTAAAAATAAACTGTATATTTAATACTATTATAAATTTAGATATTTCCAATTTTATGATTTAGATTGTATGTTACTAAGTATGTTTCATGATGACAATACTTTGCTGAGGTATAATTTTCATGTGATAACATTTTAAAAATCACTGATGTAATTGTCAAGCTAATTTCAATATATAACACTTGCATTGTAAATGAAATATGAAATTTCATATATGTAGTACACAGAAGATGGAATAGGTTATGTAGAAAAACCTATGGAGTCTACAAAAATACTGGCATTCATGTATAACTTTAAAGCCAGAAACTAGTTAAATAAACAAAACTATGTTTTTATATTCTAGCTATAAATAATTCGAAAATAAAATTACAGAACAATTCCATTCAAAATAGCATAAAGCTATTTGGACACCTACACAGAAAAGAGTCAGTTATAGTATATTGTGGAATATTAGAGTCTGATCAGTTTAAGGAGGATTTCTCACTGTGGAGAGAAAGAACCCAAGTAGGATAAGAAGAATATCTATATGGTATGGGATAGATTGTAGAGAAATAGGGCCAAATATATACCATCAAAATCACTGGCAACCCAATGCAAAAACATAACATTTAACCCCTCTCTCAATTGAAACACACACAAAACTGAAGCAGATTATAGATATAAAACAAAAACAATAAACCACAAGTTTTCTAAAGAAAATATGAATGCCTTTGCAACTTTGGGTAAGACAAAATTTTCATGAATGTAACAACAAACTATAAATCACCAAGAAAAGAAATTATATATAGGGCTGCATTGAAATTAAATATTTTTATTAAAATATACAATATAGGTAATGAATAAGAAAGCCACAGATTATGAAGAAATATATTTCCACTACATATATCAGACAAATGAATTTATATGGAATTCTACAATTGAAAAGCAGGGAAACCAACAAAATAAGCAACACACATCACACAACAGCATACAGAAGAATGGTCAAAACACACATGAAAATATGGTCTACATAATTAAGCTTAAGGGAAATGCAAATTAAAACCATATTTCACAACTACTGGGATGGTTAAAAGCAACATGGCTGAGAATATCAAGGGTAAAAAGCACTGAAAATTTTCACATATTGCTAGTGAGAATATAGAATAGAGAGATCAGTTGATGAACTGTTTGGTGGCAGCTTTTTGCAAAGCTTAATGTGTGTCTACTCTATGACACATGTGATAAGTACACGTTGTACTTATCCAAGAGGCATGGGAACAAATATTCATACCTAAAAACACTCGTTCAACAATGTTTATAGCTGTCTTATTTGTAATTAACTAAAACTTAAAAATGAACCAAATGTTCAAAATATAAGAATAGATAAACAATGTGATATAATTGTACAATGCTGTACCACTCAGTGATGACATTGAAGGAACTTAACTTCTGATACACAGAATAATGCATGGAATAATCTCAAAAATATTATACTGAGTGAAAAAAGCAAAAAATCAAAAAGAATAGACACCACATAGTTTCATTTATTAAAATTTCAAGAATAATCTCTGGAAAAAAAGAAATCAGAATAGTGTTTAGGGCTTTGGTGCTAACTAAACAGACATGGTCCTGAGTGAAATAACAAGATACAGGAGGAGGCCATTGGGAAGAAGTAACTGTCAGTTGACCTGTGAGCTGCATTTCAGCAACTGGAACTTGCTCATTGATGAAGTTTGAGAATATAAGTGAGGTTTGGTGGAGTGAGGTCCGGAACCGATGACCAAGAAAGAATTCTTGAGATGTCTTTGGTGCAAAATGGTGGTTTATTAAAGCATGGGGACAGGACCTGTGGGCAGAAAGCTGCTGTCCTAGGATTGTGAGAAGTGGCCCATTATGTACTTGTAAATTGGGAGGAGGTTAGGAAAAAGTTTATTCATTACCGGTAATAAAACCTTTGTCGTGAGACCCTTTAGATGTATATCAGTGGGCCCTATGCTTGGGAATGATTGTCCACACGTATCTTGGAGGGTTTAGAGATAAAGTTTTTAAAGGAATTGTTAAAGTAGACTTATAGGATACTGGTTGGGGGTAGGGGTCCGTCAGGCTACAAATGCCCTTTGCCCTTAGCAAAGCCTTAAAGGTGGAGAGTCCCTAGAGGAATGTCACTCTGTCTGCTTCAAGGGCTTGTCAGTGGGTAAGGAGATTTAATAACTTTTCTTCTGCCTCTGTTTTCCACATCATTATCCTCTTCCCTGTCCTTGGAATGTGGGGTGTGCTTGCCTTTCCTGCTCCCAGAGTTTGGTCCAAGGACATAGTCTTGAGATAGGGATGTGGTACTGATGAAGTTTTAGAATGTTAAGTGAGGTTCAGTGGAGTGGAGTCCAGAGCCGATGACCAAGAAATAATTCTTGAGACATCTTTGGTGCAAAATGGTGATTTATTAAAGCATGGGGACAGGACCCATGGGCAGAAAGAGCTGCTGCCCTGGGGTTAGGAGGGGGGTTGTGAGGGGTAGTAGGTTATGTACCGTGGGGGTAGGGAGAGGAAAAGGGAGGTTTCAATAGAACTTTCATATGCTAAAGAGGACCTATAAGATACCAGAGGCCTTGAGGCCTTGCCATTGTCAAGGTCATTTTTCCCTCTAGCAAGGGTTCCTAGACAAGGTATAGTCCTAGTTCCTAGCAAGGTATTAACATTAAGATAGATGGGGGATTCCTAAAGAATGGTACATATGTCCCACCCAAGGAGTGGGGGTGGGGGAAGGTTGCAGGGTTTCCGTTTTGCTTTGTCCTCAGCCAACCTTCTGTTCCCTCATCATTCCCCCCTGCACAATTTTGACCATTAAACCTTTAAGGTTGTTGAAGGTGGAAGGTCTCATCTTCTGTAACATCTTCCTGCTGAACAGGGATATAAAGTTGTCCCTACCTACTCAGGTCAACACTGGTCAGTTGGGGAATGTGTAGGGAAGTTATGAAAGACAGAGGAAGCTGAATCCAGGGGAGACTGCTCGGGTTACCTTCCCAAGTGGAAAGGATCATCTGTGGAAGTTATGGTAGTGAAGGAGTCAACGCCACATGAGTGAGGAGACATGGCAGAAAACAGCAAAACATGATTAGTGTAACAAAAAGAAAATGAAACTCAAATAAGTTTTTTTTTGCTAGTTGACAAAAACCCTTTTCCAGTCCAGAAGTTTAATCAATCATTAAAAGAGAGAGGGGGCACCTGGGTGGCTCAGTGGGTTAAGCCTCTGCCTTTGACTCAGGTCATGATCTCAGGGTCCTGGGATCGAGCCCCACATCAGGCTCTCTGCTCATCAGGGAGCCTGCTCTCCCCCCCTGCCCCACCTGACTCTCTGCCTACTTGTGATCTCTGTCTGTCAAATAAATAAAATCTTAAAAAAAAAGAAAGAGAGAGAGAGACCATTTAAAGTGCTAATTTGATATGTCAGCACCCAAGAAATTTTTTGTGATAATCTGGAACATAAACATAGTATTTTGTTTTTGTGATAGCACAACTTCCACCTTGTGGAGCAGTTAAAACATCCAATGCTGCTCTATTTTGTAAAGCTGCTTTATACATTTGTATTACCATAGCAATTTAATAGAGAAATGCTACTTCAAGGGTCATTTAGGGTTGACCATGTACTTAGTAAGAGCTTTCATGCGCCAAACATCCTCCAGTTCCCAAGGGAGAACAAAAGTGGATGTTAGCTGGTCATACCAATGAGACAGAATGAGTTCACCAGTGTTAGGTTTTGGAAGGTTGGCCAGGTTGGTAATGGTTTTAATAATGCATCTGTGATTCCAGGCAAAACCCAGAGTACAGTGGCCTATCTGGCCTAGGAGAAGCCATGAGTACAAGTTAGAGCCATATAACCATTGGCTCCCATTAGGAGACAGTCCTCCAATTCTGGGTTTCTATAACTGCAGTCAAGGGCAATAGAGTTTTGGAGGGCCATCTTTTAATGTAATATAAGGCAGTCCCTTGTTACTTTGTAGGGACCAAGGGAGTCCAAACCTAGGGATAATTTTCCTTCACAAAGTTTTTGTCACCTCCATGGCCTTTTTGTCCAAATCAGCTGCCTGGTGTAAACCCTGTATTACTTTCATTTGTTCCTAAGGTCATATCCTTTGACATCCTTTGAAGTGAATTAGCTATCTCCTTAGGTAGATGTACACCCTTAAGAGTAATAATTTTAGGCCTGTATTTGACTGTGGAGTTATGGCTTGATAATAATCCCCTTTTCTTCCAAATTGTTCCATGGTCATGTAGGTCTAGGAAAGCATATTTCAAGTCCGTATTAATATTAATTTTGAAGGCTTTGGCAATATGGCATACCCAGCTTTTCTTATTCTTTTTATGAAAACTATTGTCATCAGTAAACCGTCATTTGTATTTTTATTGGAGCAACTTAAATCTGGCCAACTAGAGTAAGCAAAATCAATAACCTCTGAACAGTTTTGCTCTATAGAGAAAGAAGTACAATGGTGAGGTTCAAGCATATGGGTAACTAGGTTTAAATTGTGACAAGTTTTGGGTCACCTGGGTGGCTCCATGGGTTAAAGCCTCTGCCTTTGGCTCAGATCATGATCTCAGGGTCCTGGGATTGGCTCCACATCAGGCTCTCTGCTCCATAGGGAGCCTGCTTCCCCCTCTCTTTCTCTGCTTGCCTCTCTGGAAATTTTGAAAATTTGAGGTGACCAAGGAAACCCAAACGGCACATGGTGGAAAATTTGAGGTGACCGAGGAAACCTAAATGGCACATGGAGAGATGGGAGAACACAGCTTTATTAATGCCAGCGGGTGCAGTGGGATCGTTCCCCAAAAACTGAGCACCCGACAGGGTTAGGAGTGAGTTTTTATGGTTACAGGCAATGGGGGATGGTAGCCAGGTGTTTTCAAGGTCTGAAGACCTGGACACTTTTCCAGTTCCCCAAGGCCAATTGGCCCTTTCCTGTGGAAGTATAATCTATGTGGTGGTATCTCAGGAGAGTGATAAAGGACCTCAGGGGCTGTTTCTCTTTCTTTTCTTATTCAAACAGGACCAGACATCTGGTCTTTTTCTTCTGTCTCAGCAGGAGCAATGACTTATTATCTTAGTCAAATGGGATGGCTATTTAGTCTTTTCTTGGCCTTAGCAAGAGCAAAGGGGAGCCAGAGACTGAAAGGGGCTGGAGCTTGAGTCTCTATCCACCTCACTTGTGATCTTTGTCAAATAAACAAATAAAATCTTTAAAATAAATAAATAAATAAAAATAAAGTTTGACAAGTTTTAAGTGTTATTTCTGGCATATCAGTAAGTGTAGCCTGGTATTTAATAAAAGTTGGCCTCCATGGTTTCTAAGACATCTAGATCTGGTGTTAAGTCTTTACAGTCAGGGACTGTCCCATACTGAGATTTGAGGCCCCTTTTATCAAGAACACTGTTGTATGCTTAACTAAAGCCTTTGTTTGCAATTGTACCTCAATAGAGGTGGCTTCTAGGATAAATATGACTAAGAGATGAAACCATTAGGAAGGCTTTATACTAATTACAAAGGATCAATGGCAAGTAGGAGTAAACGTGTCAAGAGATAAAGGGAGTCCCACATGCATCATCCAATCCAATAATAAAGAAAGTGGGGTCATCCATTATCTCCACAAGTCCAGTTAGCCCTGTGGGGTAGGGTATGCTTCTGGCTTTTAGGCAATTTCATTATTCCAGCCACACAGAATTGGTCAAGGTGATAGTTAAGTTATACAATTGTTGAGGAATCAATCCCATTTTCCAGTTGTTTAATCATGTGCCATGGGGTCCTGTTATTATCGCCACAGAATAAAAAGCAAGAAGATTGTCTAAATGAGCTATTGTGCAACTTCTCTGAAGTTTACCTCAAGTTGTCTAGCTTAGGTAAACAACAAACATTTAAAGACATTCAAATCTAGAACTTAACATCCACAAAGGTGTGTTATTGAAACATAATTTTTCTCTCTAAAATAACCCTCATTTCTAGAGATAGCCAAATTAGGACTAATTTATTTAAAAAACAAGTGCAGTTTAAACAGATTTGGCCTAATTTTTTACATAATATCAGCAAGAACAGTGAGTGATCATATAGATCTTTCAGAATCTGCTTTGCTGGAACTTTATAAGGAATCTCTAGGTTGAAGTTTTAGGAGCCTCTCCAGACCAGAAGCCAAGCCAAGTATTTGCCATCAGACATGCCTGCAATACCTGTAGATTTGAGTAGATTGCTCTTCCTGAGGTTCCCAAAGTATCCTGAGGTTCCTGCACCTGCCAGGAAGTGACATTCTTTACTCAACCTGGTGAGGCCTCTGCGAACTCTTTAAGCAAGGTATCAGGCCAAGAGTTCCAAGGGGATTTATGGCTCCAGGTTTCATAAAGTCAACCTTAGTTCCTTAAAGCTGTCTGGTCATATCTGAGTCTATGCATTTCTTTCTCAAATATGACATTCCAGTCAAAGCCTCGGTAAAATAACCAATGTTTCCAATAGTGTCCTATTACAAGGAGAACAGATTCTTATCGAACTTATCCAAATGACTGATTGCCATGGAAGAATACTTACTGAGACCTTTTGAGTTTCAGAGGGTTAAGATAGAGAGAAAAGCTGTATGCTTTGATTTGTTTACAAATGAATATTTTCACATTTCTGTAAGTCACAGATATCTTAAGAAAAAGTTTCCTTAGTGTGGAAGAGCAAACATTAGAGAACCAGCAATGTTTAAAATGAGACACAACACTATAATATTTTAGTTCATTTAGTTCCATGTTACTAATTCTGGTTTAGTTTGAATGCAGCTTTAGTTAGTTCTGGAAATTCTTACCCATTTCAGTTTTAGGATTTTCAATATATTGAATACCTGTATTTGTCCCAAAAGCCCTTTATATGAATCTCCTTTAAGGTGGAACTCATTTTATAAGAGAGAACAATTATAAATGACAAAAAAACCTCAGAAATGGACATTGTTAATGATCTGATTCATAGTGAGAGTTCACAATGATAATGTAGACAAGGAAACTCAGTTATCCTGCGACCCATTGACACATAATACTTCAATAATTACAATATCAAGTGATGATCTTATCAAAACATTAGAACTTTAGGAAATGCATAGAATCTATAGAATAGTTATAGCATTTACCCATATGTAACCAAAGGTTTATCATTTGTTTAGCAGTACTTCCTGAGTAACTTAGCGTACCAAGGAAAAGCATAAATGAGTTAAAGAGATTTCATTTACAATTTAAATCTTGTCAACGCTTGTTAAAATCTTAGAAAGTCTTAAAGCACATGCCTAAATATAATTAGGGATGTTAAAGACCTGATATAGGCAAAATGTGGAAAATGGTTTTTCTGGACAGGCTAAGAAGAAACAACTATTTACATTTTCTTCTTAACAGAAGATCAATTAATTTAAGAAAACTTTGTATTTTTGAACAGAAAGAATTTCAATCTTATACTAGTGCACTTTAAAACTCATTTGTTTTCATCTTAGTCTGTCCTGCCCACGTCTAAAATTCCTTTTCTAAGTTTTTTTTTTTTTTTCCATCATAAACCTTCTACAACTTTTCTTTGCATTCAGGTTTTGTCCCAATACTTTTCTTTCCAAACAGCCATCTGATTTAGGACAAAGTTACCTTCTTTTACCTTCAACAAAATACATTCCCATTCATTATCTTTTTTACATATCTCCTACTTTTCCACCTACAGAGTTGTTTCCCTTATTTCCATTAGTCTTACAGTTAGAATTTTGTACTCTTAGGAACACCTTAGTCTCTAGTCAGTTAAGTATTAACCAATTGTGAACTGTTACAACAGAATTCTTTATATGGCAAATTTATGAATCAGTTAAGCACAAAACATGTTTACCAACAGATTTAAATATTCTTTTTTTCTTTACAGTAAGTCAAAAGCACAAACCCATGTCTAGTAATTAATGACTTAGCATTTTATCCTATTTGAAAGACCTAGATGTCCAACGAATTTAATTCCATTTGTCATCCAAGCAAATCTTTAAACTTTTTTATTTTAAACAGGTTACCAAAGACTCTGAAAGCTATCTCAGCAATTACCCACGAAAACTCTTGAGACAGACAATGGCTCACCAGTTTAGTCATCTTTTTGCTAACAACCCAACAGAGGTAACACAAAGTTAGTTGACCTTCAGTAAACCTTGAAAAATAAGTTTCACATTTACTGCTGTAACTTCAAAGACATGTCTATCTTAATTAAAACCAACAGGCTTAACTTAGTTTACATACTGATTTATGTTCCACCTTGACCCACCCCATTTTCAGTGTTTACCTGAGACATGGGTGGGGAAATCTGGAGTGGGGTTGTGAGGTCCAGGGGGTGCTCTTCTTGCTCCTTGATAGTAAAGAGAGAAGGAGCCATGGTGCAGGAGGCAACAAGAATGGTCTAGAGGCCAGTTATCCAGGCCGCACCAAAGTTGGTGCAGAAACAGGGAAAGGGGGAGACAGAAGAAACAAAGTGCTGCCCAGAGGCAGAGAAAGGGTTTCCAGTTTTTAGAGCTCATCAGCTCCAACAGAGGAGCAGACGCCATGCTTTCCTGCCAATAAGGCGAGGGGGCTGTTGGGATTAGGCAGTCCAGGTGAGGCCAGAGAAGACATGGAATTTCCCCCAAAACAAAGGGAGTTTCGGCCGCTGCTTGGGAATATTCCTTAAAGTCTCTGTCTCAAGGTAGACTAACCCCAGTTGGCTCCAGTTATAGCCATTAACAAAGGAAATGAGTGAGGGAGAAGCCCCTACATCTGTTAGGAGGAACAGAGATAAAGTCAGAGTCCCCTTTGGTAGGAATGGCCTGTGTCTCCTCCAGCAACCTGGGTTTACTAGAAGGCTTATTTACATAATTATCATCCAACATGTCAGGAAGGGGGTTACTAACTGACCCATTCAGCCAAACACATTCTGCAAAAAGGCCCTTAGGTTGGGATCCTGGTGTAGAGCAAAGAGGGCCTCCTAGGTGCATTTGCCCTGTTTCCTGCAGAGGAGAGCTAACTGATAGATCATATGGAGGCCATGCAGTGTTCCAGAAGCTCAGTCCTTTCCTAAGTTTTACAATGTAATTTGTTTCCAGTGGGTTAAAAGGCACTCCAAGGTAGAGTCCTTGGGAACTGAAGAAGCCTACTGAGGCCAAGCTCCCAGAAACATAAAGAAGGTCCATTACCAAATCCCCTGACTCCTGGGTGGCATTCCACACAGGATATGTCATGTGTCAAAAGCGACCAAATGCACCCCTCAACAAGACATCGCTATTGATGACGATCCTGCCTTCCCAGGAAGGCATTCCTGCCCTAAAATGCCCTGGAGGAGTGCTGGCGCCCCTCCCCTACCCCAGTACATCCTAGGCTGCCAATGGGTGCCTGGTGAATGGGCTAAAATACCGTGCCATGCCATGCTGTGCAATCATCTGTCCTGAAGGTTGTGTACCATTTTGCCATTTTAACCCATGGAAATACTAGAAAAGTTTGGCAAGGGGAAATTACCCAATTTTGTAGCTCTAAGTAGTTAGTAGAGGCCACTGACAAGAAACAGCAAAGACTGAAATCCATCACGGTCTAAGTGACATTCCAACACATGTGGTCCTTACAGCCAACTTCCCTAGGAAACGGTCCCCAGTTGGGTTTTAATTCAATCGGGTACTGGTTTTGGCCAGCTCCCTGTAGAGTTTCCGTGGCCTGAAGTGGCTAGACCAGGTATGTGGAAGGGATCACATTAGATCAATCAGGAGGAAACCTCACATGGGAGTCTTAAGATTGGCAGCCGTCCTGAGGACTTAGGTGGCTGTCCCATGCCCAAGACAGATAACTTTATATAAGAAAAGGAATAAAGAGAGGGCATCAAGTTTCTGGGTCTTATTATCATTCCGGCCAGGTACTAACTTCCAGCCAAATGGCAAACATTCTCCTCCCCACAGAGTAGCCAGGGGCTAGAGGATTACAGCCTGAGCAATTGACATGCAAGTGTTCCAATAAGACCACACTCCTTGAAAAGCCCCTGAAATGAGAGTAAAGGAAGAAGAGAGAAAGTGCTCACACCAATTTTGCACCAAAGCTCACGGTCCAAATGTAAAGACTCAAAGCCCCACATTGGGTCCAAATGATGAAGTTTTAGAATATAAGTGAGGTTTGGAGGAGTGGAGTCTGGAGTCGATGACCAAGAAAGAGTTCTTGAGACAGATTTGGTGCAAAATGGTGGTTTACTAAAGCAGGGCAACAGGACCCATGGGTAGGAAGAGCTGCTGCCCCCGAGCTGTGAGGGGTGGTGGTTATGTACCATGGCTGTAAGGGGAGGAAAAGGGAGGTTTCAATAGAAATTTCATATGCTAAAGAGGACCTACAAGATACCAGGGGCCTTGAGGCCTTGCCATTGTCAAGGTCCTTTTTCCCTCCAGTAAGGTATTAACCTTAAAATAGGTGGGGGATTCCTAAATTATGGCACTTAGGTCCCACCTGAGGAGTGGGGGTGGGGGAAGGTTGCAGTGTGTCAGCTTTTGCTTTGTCCTCAGCCAGACTTCTGTTCCCTCATCAGTCCTGAGACCGTCTGGATGACCTACATGACTGAAGCCCATTAAGGCTTCCATATGAACTTTTGAGACTTGGCGGGAGTGTGCAGAGATTTATTCATCTTGTGGTCACCCAAGACAAGGCCCATATGTAAGTGCCCTTTGCTTACTAAATCTGCTACCTATGAACTTGGAGCGGCCTGCCTCTTTCTTTGGTCTCTCCCTGTCCCCTGCATAGGAGGCCAGTTTCAGATTTCACCTGCAAAGCTCTAAAGCTGGCTGCAAACCAAACATTGGTAAGCCAGCCAGGAGACAGAAAAAAATGGGCCTTGGGATAGAGATGTCTGTGGGGGAAATCCCATGTTGACTATTGACCACTATGTGGGGATAGTGGTCCGTATGTTGGACTCTTTTGGACTGCCAAATGAGTAGGGAGACACCCCCCAAACACTGGCTTCTTTAAGGGGTTGGTTTGAGGACATGTGTTTAATGCACTGTAGCAAAGAAAGCAAAGGCATGGTGTGCAGGGGGCTGGCCTCTGCTGTTGGCCTTTCGACTGGACACTGATGCCAGCTAGAGGCTGAAACTCAAACTGAAAGCTGGAAGAGCTGAAATTAGAGAAGGACGTGTAACTGTCCACTCCTCTGTTAGTTCTAGGGCTGGCAGTCAAGGTGGGAGAGGTTAGACTACCATTTTAAAAAGCTCTCTGAAGGAGGACACAAAATGCCTGAGATTAAGACTTCTGCACTTGTGACAAAACCCAATTAGGATGCTAAGAGGTGGAATTGCTGAGGAAGTGATAAAAACGAAGAAGAGAATAATATGGCAATTGATGAGAAAACCTATGAAATGTCCCATGCCTCCTGACACCTAGTACTAAAGAAAAAATTTAGATAACAATTATCCCAAACTCCTAGGAGAAAACCTGGATTCTTTCCCCATCCCTTGAGGTTGTAAATCTTATCACCTCTTTGAAATGTAAACAACCCAGGAGATAATCAAAACATTGCCCTCAGATATGGAAGCTAAAAAAGGGGGAAAAGAAGCTTTTTAAAATACAGACTGCTATATAATTTCTTTGCCAATATTGATTTGTAAAAGAATGAAGTTTTTTCCAGCTATGTAACTTTTTGCCTATGTTAAATTCCATGGGAACGATTGTTAAGAAAGAAGTGATTGCTGTATCTTTAGGGTGTATTTGAATAAAATTCCTTAAATATTATATAGTCCTGGTATAATGTTATCAGTCATGATTTTAAAATCCATGTCACAGAAATAACTGAATTCCTTTATCAGTTTCATTAGAATGAACTCTTGTCAGATCTTCAACCATACCCATTTTTAAGTCTTTTGTCATTTATAGACAGTTACTGTTTTAGTCTGATGCTTTGGCCAAAAAAAAAAAAAAAAAGACTGTTCCTGCAAATGTGCTTCTTCTTCAAGGAGATTCTTTGGAAAGGCTTTGACAGATTTCTGATAACTAATATCAATTTGCTTTCATGTGGGAGGAATAATAATGAACCTTTCAAGTGCCTTTCCAAGGCTGCCTGGTTAGCTTCCCAGTATGTCATAGGTGGTAGCCCAAGATTTGTCCCTGTTCTCCACATCAGTAAAATGGGCCTATTACACTGAGGATATAATGTTAACATGTGAAAACTTGTCTCTGCCTCAAGACACCCTTAGGACATCTGCAAAGGAGAGGATTGCCAGTGAACCCATAGAAAACTTAAAGCCTGGGAACCACCATAAGATTTTAGAAGTCGCCTGACTGCATATGATGCATATTGTTCTACAGGTTGTGACTGATAAGGTGCCAGCTTATCTGACCACTAATAATGTGAAAGAGGTGCAAACCTTTGTAAGGATTTGGGTGTTGGGAGGCCTTTTGTTTTTCACCTGGCACAGTGCCTACATCCCTTATACAACCTGATAATGGGCACATGTGGGCCTGGGGATCAGAACAGCAAGCCACCTTTGAGAGGAAAAAGTGCTGATAAAGCAGACTAAAGCTTCAGGTATCTCCTAAGCAGGGCTACCATTTAAGTGAGCTGTGTTTGGGACCCTGAAAGGTATGGGTCAGACTCAGTGGTGGAGACAACAAAAGGGGAGAATACTGCTAGGATTTGTGGCCCAGTTCTGGGAGGGGGGCAAAAATCTGAGCTACCCCACAGAACAACAGCATCTAGCAGTGTGCACAGTGCTCCTCCGGGTCAAGCCTCTCACACAGCAGTTAGTGCCACAGCAAGTGCATGGTTTAGCTGGTGATCACTCAGGAGCCCTGGCACTTAACTCTTCGCACTGACAGTTGGGCCATTCTAACAGGGATTATTAACCCTACTGTTAACCTTAAAATTAAAACTGCTGTCATTCTATGAGCAAAAAAAAAATAAAAATAAAAATAAAAAATAAGGTGTTTATTTGGGAATAGCAGAGGACTGCAATCCAGGACAGGCAATCTATGGCAAAATCACAGGCAAACCCTCAGAAGAAAGGAAAGGAATACCTTTTTATAGAGGAAGGTGTAGCTGGAAAGGGTGTTACAAAGAGTCAAGCTGAGTAAACTTCAAATTGTAGGAGCCTTCTCATTGGCTGGGTGGTGGCAGTCTTTCATTGGCTTGGTTGCTAGGTGAGAAAGGAAAGACTTTCTTTCTCCTGCTGGGGTAGTAAAGTTTGTAGACCAAGTAGTATCAGCTGCAAGGCCTACTTCAGCCTGTTGGGTCTACAACTGACAAGGAAGGGGAGGGCATGAGAGCCCTCCTTGTAGGCATCCAGATGCCATTTTCAATGACGTTTCCTTTTATTAATTTTCACAACCCTATCTCTTGCACAATGGGAAGTTGAAGTGTAGATGATCATGAATAAGCCCTTATGGGCTCAGGATGTGTGGAAGGATATTGGGTTCACTTACAAGAGCCTGAGGCAGTTCTCACTGTCTTCCATGTCCCAGCTCATAAGATAAAGATACTCCGCAGTTAGAAGCAGAGCCCTAGCTAGTGTGTAAGTCCTCGCAACAGACTCTTTAGTAGATAAAGCAGATTGGTTACATAGATGGAAAGGCCACCGAAGTGCCCGAGTGAGATGGCATATTGCCAAGGATACCAGATTTCCCTTGAAGTACAGTGACGGTTAATGCAGTAACATCATGTTCTATACTTTTTTTTTTTAAGATTTTATTTATTTGACAGAGAGAGAGAGAGATCACAAGTAAGCAGAGAGGCAGGCAGAGAGAGAGAGGGAAGCAGGCTCCCTGCTGAGCAGAGAGCCTGATGTGTGGCTCGATCCCAGGACCCTGAGATCATGACCTGAGCCGAAGGCAGAGGCTTAACCCACTGAGCCACAAGGCGCCCCATGATGTCCAAGGCAACAGCCAAAGAAGTCTGCGGCTATCGCTGGCGTACTCAACTGGTAAGGGATTGGTGAATTGATTTTATAGGCTTCCTCCCTCCTAGTGAGGTATTAAATATGCTTTGGTTTGTTGGGAACACTACATCTGGCCTAATCCAAGCTTTTCTTGTCACTCTGTAAATCAGGCTGCCACCATAAAGGGGTTAAAGAAGCTATCATGTATAGATACCTTCATGGACTAGACAGTGATCAAGAGTCACATTTCAAAGGTCATGATATGCAAGATTGGTGAGAGAACATGACATTAAATGGAGGTTCCATCTCCCCTACAACTCGTAAACAGTAGGATTGGTAAAAAAGAAAAATGGAATATTAGCACAGCAGTTTAAATTATTAACAGGTAAAACCACTTTCACCTGCAGACTAAAGTACACTCCCAGGCTTTAAGGCATTGGAATGATTAATCAGTAGGGTCTGTCGTCCCATATGCCAGACTTGGAGCCTTTGCCAAGGTACCCAATATCATAGAGCTATAGAAGTTGTGGGAAAATAACCATTGCCTGGACTCTTACCATACCCAATTAAATCTCTATGTGCTGAGAATACCAAACCCCAAGACACCTGGAAAAGGAATTATCTACTGGAATTATCTACTGGAGTTGCTTCACACCCCTGGATGAGGTAGAACTCCTCAATCCCCACTGGGATCCCATTGCCCTGCTATGAGCTGGACCTGTTGAAATGCGCTATGACTGAAATGGAACACACACCACTGAAGGAGGGTAAAGAGTGGGGGTTCTGTTTTGGCATAGACTTCCCCCAGTTTATCTCCTCACTCATAAAAGTGCTGCTGTCCCTGGCCAACATGTATGGTATGTACAACCAGGCCAATTTACTAAAGCTGGCAACCTCTCTCTTTTTAAGGTCAGATGGGCATGTTCTGTTTTCCACTGGTACAGTTACAAGTCTGCTGTCTTTGTTCCCTCCAC
Organism: Enhydra lutris kenyoni; assembly: GCF_002288905.1. Lineage (NCBI taxonomy): Eukaryota > Metazoa > Chordata > Mammalia > Carnivora > Mustelidae > Enhydra > Enhydra lutris. Next base: position 14,026,268 of record NW_019154112.1, on the reverse strand, counting down.
TGGCCTGGAGGATGTTATAGAATATATAGAAACCCTTACTAAATTCACCCAACAAGACTTGCAAGATTGCAACACAGCCTATATTTATTTACCTTAAAATGTCCCTAATAAAAAAAGTTGCTCTTCAAAATAGAAGAATAGAATAGATAGAATGGCCTTGGACATTATTACTGCCAATTGTCTGACAAGGGGGCACCTGTGCCATTATCCAAACAGAATGATCTATGTTCATACTTGATGAGTCTGCCAGTATATCATCTTTATTAAGTCATGTGAGGATACAAGTTAAGATGCTGAGTGGTCCAAGCCCCAGCTTAGGGGACTTAATAAATCAAGGATTCGGAATATGGTACTTTTGGTGGAAATGTTGTCACTGGCTTTGGGAAACCATTGTTTAATCTGTGTTTTCTCTTACTTGTGCCTATACAGTTGCTGTGACATCTGCTTCCAGTATAACCAGATAGCTGTCAAAGGAGGTTTTATGCTAGTGAAGCCCCTTGCTGACAGCTCCAGGTCCATTGCAGAAGACGGGAGCAGGTACGATTATAAGAGTGGTCACTGAAGGAAGGGGGTGGAGTATTAGGAGACATGAGAAGACATGACTGTCAGTAGATCCATGAGCTGTACCCTAGCAATAAGAGGCTTATCACCCTCTCTCCTGTTCTTGGAATGTGGCTTTCACTTACATTCCCCAATCCTAGAGACTGCCCAGAGGATGTAACCTTGAGAGAGTGGAGCACTGAGATCATTTGGAAGGCACACATGACTGAACCCCTAAGGCTTCTAGGTAACCTTTTAAGATTTGGTGGGTGGGTGTGGAGATATACCTGTCCTGCAGCTGACTAGGATAAGTCTCATAGTTTTATTGCTTATCAAATTTTTCACTTGTAAATGTGACATGGCCTGACTCCATCTCTCCCTTCCCTCCACATGAGGGCTAGTTTCAGATTATACCCAAAAAGCTCTTGAGAAGGTTAGGAACTCACGCATGGGTGGTGGAAATTCTTTTTATCCATATTTTTTCTTTTAAAGTCAATGCTATTGTGTCCTATCTGACATATCATCACCTTCCTTGATGCTTCCAAGATTTTCTTTTTCTTCTAGATGTCTTACAGTTTTAACTTTCATATTTTTTAATTAATTGTTGAGCATTTATGAGGTTGAGTCATTTACTTATTTATTTATTTTATGAAAAATATCCAGCTGCTCCAGCAGAGTTTAATGAAAATGGCTCCTTTGTATATAGAATCACTTTACTGTCTTTTTTAGAAATCAAGTGACTGTATAGGTGAGTCTGTTTCTATACTCTCCATTCTATTCCAACACTACTATTTCAATGCTTCTATGTCAATTTTTAAAATTTTATACTAAGTCTTAGAATGTGGCAGTATAAATCCTCTTTTATCAAGATTATCTTAGTTACTCTATCTAAATCTTCTATGTTTCCAAATACATTTCAGTACTGTTTTGTCTTTAAATATAAATGGCTTTTGAGATTTTGATTGGGATGACATTAAACCTGTTAACTCGGTAAGAATTTAAATCTTAAATGCAGTGTGTCTTTCAGTTCACATACATGAGGTATTCATTTATTTAGGACTTCTTTAATTTTTTCCTGTGTCCATAAACTTCTGTACTATGATTCCTCTTATCTAATCTCTGCCTCATGCTTTCTATAGATTCATAGATTCGATTTACTTACTGTTTTTAGGTTTCTTTGTGTTTACTATTCAGTTTCCTACTGATGTTGTACACGAGCTGCAGTCCTAGTGGTTTAAAAACAGCATAAATGTATTATCTTACAGTTCTGGAGGTCAGAAGTTCAAAATTAACCTCTCTTTCTCTTCCTATCACCTTTGTTTCTGTTGTTATTATATGTCCCTCACTTACTCTAAACGCCCTTATGATTATATGGTGTCTGCCTGGATAATCCAGGGCAATCTCCCCATCTCAAGGCCCTTCATTTAATCACACCTACACAGTCCTTTTTCCTTTGGAAGTAGCAGATCCACAGTTTTTGGGGAATCAGGATGTAAAAGTCTTTGGTGAGCCATTTTTCTGTCTACCTTACTGTTTTCTGGCTATAGCAGGAAATGGAGTTGAAATAATAAAAATGACCCATAAAGTACAGGAGCCTTATAAATACCATTAGAAAGTTTGAACTACCCTCAAAAAATGATGAATCACAACTTGAAAGTTTTAATAAAGGGAATGACATACCCATACATAAATTTCAGAAAGATCACTTTGTTCCAGCCTGGCAAGCAGACTGGTGAGAGGAAGATTACAGGCAAAGAAACAGGAGAGTATTGTAATGATAAACCAAGAGACATTGTTTTATTTTACAATAGTTACAATGCTATCAGAAAGAAGTGTACAGAATTAAGAGGTATTCAGGAGGCTGAATGAGAGGTCTTCATTAAGTCTAATACTCTGGTCTATTAAACGTTCATTTAAGTTGAGAACAATCCTTTATTCTTACTGCTTGATTTTCTGATATTATGAATCAAAAAGCTAAAAACAAAACACTTATAATTCGCAATATGTATGAATTTTGCAGTGCCACTCTTATCTTCTCACTCCTATTCCATAATAGTGTGGAATCAGCTCTTCCTGAACTCTAGCACCCACTTTTACACAAAGAATTCTTAATAAATGGACGTGTGGTTTCAGCTAAGCCAGATGAATGAGCTCTGGAGATCTACTGTATGTATAGTCAATAATAATATATTGTTCACTTAAAAGTTCTTAATAAGACAGATGTCATGGCAAGCGTTCTTAGCACAATAAAATAAAGTGAGAAGTAACTTTATTTGGAATTGGGAAAAGAGTTTTCTAAGAGTGGCAAATGTTAAATGGAAGAATAGACAATGAAATTATGATATGGTAAGTAGACCTTAGAACAAAAATGAAGGGCTTCCTGTTTATATTTGTTTATATTTTTCTTCTTTAAGATAGAAGACTTATTTGGTTTTTTAGTTAACTAAGCACTTTCAGTTTCTATCAGCTTTGTAGATACTGGGAAGTCAACCACTGATTTTAGCGATAAGTTCACTTTCAGTCCTCATTTTCTTGGTTTTTCAGTGTTTTTCGTTTCTTTGTTTCCCTCCCTGTGTGTCTCTGCACACACATTCCCATAGATATTTTAGTGTGAATTTGAGAAGAGATGTATCAGGGCTAGATGTTATTTTAAAATAGAAATGCCTACTCTTTTTATGGCAAATAAGACTTTATGTGATCTTTTCAAAATATGTATTCATTTATACCAAAGATTCATTAAAGACACAATTCTTCTTTTTTTATTACATTATGTTAGTCACCATACAGTACATCATTAGTTTTTAATGCAGTGTTCTGTGATTCATTGTTTGCATATAATACTCAGTGTAGAGACACAGTTCTTTATAACACTTTATTGTGTCACAATTCTTTTTGGACGGCCAACATTTTTCCTACCAGGTTCTTCAGAAAAGAGATCTGTCATTTTTTTCTTGACTAAGGTTGAATGTTTATGCTCCCCAGGCTTACAAATTAAGGCTTAATAACTCCCTTTAGGCAGCAGTTAAATGAGAGATTCTGAGGTGCTTCCCAGAAATCTCAAATTGTTCATCATGTATCTAAATCCACAGCAAGGCAAAATGCCACCTTTTTGCGAATTAAGTCCTAGCAATTTTCCTAAGTAGCTCATGAATCCAGCTCTGCATAGCCAAAGGAGGTGAGTCAGGAGCTGGGCACAAGGTAATGACTACAATAAAGGCACAGTTCTGTGGTTTTGTTTTAACACTATTTCTTTCTACTTATGAATTGTGTTCCTTCGCACTCCTTTCATCGTAAATTTATTATTAAAAAATGGAAAGGAAAGCATTCTCCATGAGCTAATTTCAGTGTACAAACATCTTTCAAATGTCAATGACTATTTAAAAGGCTATCCTATGAGTTATAGAAGAACATTCTGTTTTTGCTTTCAGTTAGAATAAATTTACTTTTATTTAGTTAAAGATTAAGAAAATAGCATCATTGAACAACACTGATGAAAAAATGTCAAATATCTGGTTTATGTCTCATGGAGCATAATGCAATCTGATTCATAGAAATTCCCTTTTTTTTTTTTAAAGATTTTATTTATTTATTTGATGAGAGAGAGAGCCAGAGAGCACAAGCAGGGGAGATAACAGAGGGAGAGGGAGAAGCAGACACCCTGCTGGGCTCAATCCCAGGACCCTGGGACTATGACCTGAGCCAAAGGCAGATGCTTGACTGACTGAGCCACGCAGTGCCCCTGATTTATGGAAATTCTTAGTAAATTGCTACACTGTTGTGTTAGTGCCAATAAATAAACTTGTCAAAGTGAATGATATCAGCAAAATAGATCATTTTATTAACAAGGAACTTTCCTAATACAAGATGCTAAAAAGGTTTACCAGCACTTTTAGGTTTTTTATCCTGGAGGATATGGCCATATTTTTTTCCATACAAATTTATTGAATGATAGTTCTTCTTCTCAAAATATCATTATTTTAAGGTAGGTTAATTATATTGAAGCAAATTAAACTATGTGTTAGTCAAAATATTCATCTTTTTAAAAAGACTTTTTTTTATTTATTTGAGAGAGAGAGTGAGAGCATGAGCATGAATGGCAGAGGGAGAGGAAAAGAGAACCTCAAGCAGACTCCATGCTGAGTGCAGAGTATGATATGGGGCTTGGCCTCAGGACTCTGACATCATGACCTGAGCTGAAACCAAGAGTAGGACACTTAAACGACTACTCCACCAGGAGCTCCCAAAATATTCACTATATATTATTTTATCTTAAACTAAGAACTGAAGTAGTCTGGGGCATCTGGGTGGCTCAGTTGTTAAGCATCTGCCCTTGGCTCAGATCATGATTCCAGGGTCCTGGGATTGAGCCCCACATCAAGCTCCCTCCTCTGCGAGAAGCCTGCTTCTTCCTCTCCCACTCCCCCTGCTGGTGTGCCCTGTTCTGCCATCTCTCTGTCAAATAAACAAATAAAATCTTTGCGGGGGGGGAAAGAATGTCATCTTATACATAGTGTTCTAACGAAGTCCCACAGGTTATCTCTCATTTTTATTTATAAGATAGGAAAATATCTTGTTTGAAAATAAGCCATGGAACCATAAAATAATTATATGAATACTAGGTAAATCTTTGCATAGTGAAGACACTTTTGTGAGGGTTGATTGTGTTATGAGAATAAAACTCAGTGTAATGTGAGAAGCATTTTCTTTTTGGAGTGTTAGGTGTTTGTTTATTTGGTAATAGCTCTAAATTTAAATGTGACCACCAAATTTTATTTAAAGAAATTCTATGTATCTTCTGCAAGCCCACTGCTAGTGTAGAGTCATTTCCACTACTTAAATTATCTAATAACTTTTTATTTGTATGAACTGCCATTTGCATGAACTATGGTTGTACTGGTATATGTCTTACTTCAGTTGAACTTTTCATGTACCTGAAAAATCTGGTACTTTCACATAAATGAAAATCTCTCCTCTTAGGGTACAAATTTGAAGTGGTGTAATATTATACTTCTCCCCCTTCGATATTTTGTTTTTTCTTTTTTCTGGTTTGGGGGTCTATCTAAAATTCTTTCTGCCAATGTTTGCTAAAACAAACAAAATATGCTAAGTGAAGCACAGAGGAAATTAAATTGCTAAAGACTGAATATCTGTATCCCCCCCTAAAAATTCGTATGTGGAAGCCTAATCTTTAATGTGTTGGTATTTAGAGGGAGGGGCCTATAGGAGGTAATTAGGTCATGATGGCAGAGCCCTCATTGACAGGATTAATGCCATTAGCAAAGAGATCGGGAGAGCTCCCTTGGCCCTTCCACCATGCAAGAGCATAGAAAAATGATGGCCTTTTATGAACCAGGATTCTCATTAGATTCAGAATACTGGTCTTAGATTTTCCAGCCACCAGAATTGTGAGAAACAAATGTTTATTGTTTGTAAGCTACTAGTCTATATTTTTGTTATAGCAGCCCAAAGACATCAGTTATATTAAAGTGCTATCATATGCTATTTATGATAATGTACATATAGATGTGTTATATACTTTTCTGTATGTATGCTACAATATAGTATGAATTCATGTGTATTTTGGAGAATACAGAAGGAAAGGCCCTTTTGGAACTTGAAAACTATAAAATCATTCGTTGTTTGATCAATTATTTGATTGATTGGTTTCATCATTTACTCTTGTTTAAAAGCAGCAACTTTAAAATATTTGCTTATTGCCATGGGTCATTTGATTAATCTGGTAAATGATTATATTATGTAAAAATTTGTTATAAAGAAAAAAGTACTAATGAGTATTCTGCACTTTAGTTTGGTCAATTATCAACATTTGACAAATTATTTTAATCTTCTTTGAGAAAAGTGTGTTCATCTGTTAAATGGGAAGGGTGTATATCGTAAATGATCTCTAAGTTATTTTTTAGTTTTATTGCGCAACTATGTTAGTTTTAATTATTTTTTTTTAAGATTTTATTTATTTATTTGACAGAGCTCACAGGTAGGCAGAGAGGCAGGTAGAGAGAGAGGGGGAAGCAGGCTCCCTTCTGAGCAGAGAACCCGATGCGGAGCTCAATCCCAGGACCCTGGTATCATGACTGGAGCTGAAGGCAGAGGCTTTAACCCACTGAGCCACCCAGGCGCCCTAAGTTTTCATTATTTTTTAGTTTTATCATGCAATTATGTTAGTTTTGACTTTGCCAAAGCTGTTGCCTTAATTAACTGTAATGACCACCTAGGACATTACATATGCAAACTTCAAGTCACTAAAGATTTTCATATACCTCAGAAATTAATTCAATACCTGTTATGATAATAAGAGAAATCCTTATCTTTTGCTGGGCACCCACTAGCTTTCCATTAGTGGAAGAGATTTACATATACTAAACAATTTAAATCTCAACACATTTAATTTTTCCCTTTTATTATTTAAAGAAATATGATCTTAAAAGATTGTACTATATTCCTTTGCTAAGACAGAGTGAAAAACTGTCATTTTATGTATCCAAAATCCTTCACTGCTATGTTACATTGTTTTCCAAAATTGAAGAAGGGAAACATGTGTTTGTTCACTGATAAAACATAAAGATTAATAGATAAGTTCTTGGTCAACAAATTTTTAGCCTTAGGTTTTCTAAAGAATTAGAGATTTTCCTATAAAAAATGTAATATTCTAAAATTGGTTTCCCTAAATTTTGAATTATGTCTAATAAATGGACTTGCTAAAATTTATTTTTTTTATTAACATATAATATAGTATTAGTCCCATGGGTACAGGTCTGTGAATCGCCAGGTTTACACACTTCACGATTTGCTAAAATTTCTTATGTGAAATCCAAATGGATCTATGAGAATTCAAAGAATGAAATGACTTTTAAAAAATATTGTTTATTGCTAAATTGTTCTATGATCCAATCTAACTAGATTTAATGGATGTAGGATCTTTGAGTCAGTAAAAAAAAAAAATTGATGAAATAGTCCTGAAACATCATTACTAATGTCAAAGGCAAATGCAAAATTTATTTAATGTCGAAATCTTACTTCTTCTAAGAGATAAATTTTTTGAAAGAAGATAAAATAAGACAATTATTTTTAGGGCACATTCAATTTTTATTTATTTTCCAGAAAGTTGTTTTAAAGTCTCCTTGTCTGAATTAGTCAGAGAATAATTGTCTGTATTTGCTATTCTAGTTTGAAATGAAGTAATTTATAGTAGTTATAATTACTTCATGATTGATAAGAATTTTTCTTTATAATTTATTATTCATCACCAGTGATTGAGAAGTATGAAACATAATAAAATTTTGCATAAAATGTTTACATAAACTGATTACTCTTTAATTGACAAGCAATATAAATTTGAGTAATTTTTAAACTGAAGTTAACAAGAACACAATGACATAACTGTCTAACAACTTCAGTACACTTGATTATTGTTAAAAGTTAAATTTTATTTTTTAAGGAATTAGTCATGAATTGTTGATTAGCTTTCTAATAAGGAATTTCTGTCAATTTCCATAAACTTTAAATGTTCTGTGAAAACTATAAAACATGATATGTAAGACTGAAAATAATAACATTGATCATATTTAAAGATTTTATAAGCTCTAGTGTTAGTTATTATCAACAATAAAGTCATTCCATCTTAATAAATATGCAAACTACCAAATAGTACATTTGCATTTCCTAAAAATTGTTAGGCATAATTAATAAATGCAAAATTGTGTCTTTCTTATGTATGGTTCCATTAATAAATTGTGTTTGGATTTAAAGAGCAAAAATGTAATTTTGAATATCAGTAAAAATTAAATATATAATAAAAGCAGAAACTTTTGGGAATTTGGAAGAGTCCATTCTCCAACTCAAACAATGTATAATGGACATTTTTTTATAAGCAATATTTCTTCCAGAACATTGTATTACTTTAAATATTTCATCTATGAATACAACATAGTTTAATTAATTACCTATTGTACATTTTGCATCATATATAAGTAGTACCATGATGAATATTCTTCACTTAAGTCTGTGCTTATTTTTAGTTCTTTTCTTAGGATCACTCATAAGAGCTTTTTGTCACATTACTGAATTTTCTTCAGATGTGCTGGAACATTCTTTCCAGAGCTACAGTTCTTACTTAATCTGGTCTTAGCCTGCTTCTCTAAATCTTGTCTCCACTTCACAAATAGTGGCCTTCTTGGCCTTCTTTTAGTTCACTTGACATAGTAGTTTCTTGTTTCCTTTCTAGGCTATCCACACAGGCTATTCTTGATAGATGGTGCGCCAGTTCCTCTAACCACTCCACCTCTAATTCCTGCTTTTCATACAGATCTTCCTTTAAATGTACATTCCTAGGAAAGGCTTTGCTGTTCTCTCAACTCCCGAGGTTATCTAGTAGTAGGAAACTCTGTGCTTTTCCCCATGCTTACCATAATTTCTAAATGTAAATATGTATAAATAAAAAAAGCTTTCATAGCATTAGGTGTCTAATATTAGCAAACATCTTTTGAAAGTCTGTTGTTGACTTCTTTTCTTAGATCTACTAATATAGCAAGCTGTATCAAGTGATTTCCTGTTATTTAATCAGCCTTAAATAAATATATATATTCATAAGGTCACTCTGAATTTATAATTTAATGTGATGTTAAAAATTCTGTTCATGAAAATTTTATTTAGGTTGAGTTGCATGGATACTTTAGGTGAGATGATATATATCTATCCATCTACCTGAGGCTATATTTATCAGTTTTAAGATTTTAATGTTATAATTGTTTCAGAAAGGAATTTGGAAGTTTTCATCCTTTTTAATCTTCTCTGGATCTATTTATAAGCTATCACAATTTTCTGGCCTTTGATGATTTTATAAAATTTCCCTAACATAATCTGAGCTTGGTAGTTTCTTGTGAGTTAGTACTTGAATAACTTGTTATTTTTTTTTTCTTTAAAATTGTTCTATATAAGCTTTTAAACTCTATTAACTTCAGATTTTATAACAATTTTTCCTAGGACTT
>NW_019154112.1:14000244-14016713 GCF_002288905.1 Enhydra lutris kenyoni | reverse complement strand
AATCTGAATCATCTAGTTTAGCAAATGTTATACATGGAGTTCAAAGTAGAGATATATTTTAAATCTGAATCATCTAGTTTAGCAAATGTTATACATGGAGTTCAAAGTAGAGATATATTTTAAAATTTTATTTCTTATTTCACTTTGATTAGTTCTTATTTATTATTTGTTCTTTCTCCTTTTTGATTATATCTTTTGTTGAGGTTTTTTCAAGGAATTAGCATTTCATTTATTATTTATGATTCATTTATTGACATCATTTTTACTGTTTTCTGTTTCTGCCTTTAAATTTATATATATATATATATATGTATAGATATACATATACATATATATATGTATATGTATAGATAGATATACCTATACATATACATATATATAGTATTTGCTTCCTTCTGCTTCCCTTATGGTTTACTTTGATGGTGATTCCAAGTTTTCAATTAAGGAATTGTTTTATTCATTTATGTTATTTTATTTTTATTGATGTGGTTGTTTAAGATAAGGAACTCTCCTTGTATTGTTGTTTCAAATATATGCCATAGACAAATTAAGTTTTTCTTTTTCTATTATGAGCAATGTTAACATTTCTGTTTCTATTCTCTCTTTCACCAAGAAAGAAGATATTCTTAATTTTAGTATGGAAGGACGTTTTGTTATTTATATTTTGTAGAATCATAATATGATCTGAATTTTATTTTTCCTATACAGAATTATTTATACTTAGTGTACAATATAATGTATGGTCAATTTTAGTAAATGTTCTATTTACACTTAAGAATATATTCATAAGATCCATTGATATTCTTAAATTCTTCTAAATCCTGACCAAACTTTTTGTCTGCTTGAAATGTCTTAAATTGACTTCAGTGTGCTAAATACTCTTATTATTAGTGTTTTTAGTAGACTGGTAGAATAATGGATGGAATGTTCTCTCCTATCCTGTGGCTCTGCCCTTTATGATGTGAACTTGTAACTTTTACCATCAAAAGTTCAGTCCTTCTTCCTTACTTCTTAAATCTAGGCTGGCTTGGTGACTCAGTTTGGCCAACAGAATATGACAGAAATGACTGTATGTGTGGTCCAAGCCTAGACCCCCAGAGATCTTGTGTGTATCTACTTTCTCTTAGACCTTGTCTTCACCATAAAATTAAGCCCAAGCTGGCAAGCTGGAAGGAGCTCCACTTGACAACCAGCCAACCTACCAAAGCAGTGCCTTCTAGACAATCTCCAGCTCACTACAAAGAGAGCCATAAAAGGATAGGAAAAAACATCCAGCTGATCCTAGCCTAAATTGTTCACAAAAACATCATGGTCTAAATAAATGACTGATGTCTTAAGTTGTCTACATTGTTGTCTGTAGTTTAAAATGTTATTCATACAGATATTATACCTAGATATAGGGTATTGTCCTATCAAATCCTAAATATGTGAGCTTAGCTTTAGGACTAGGTAACAAGCAAATGTTGGAAAGATGATAGTCCATGCTATACAGTCTTAAAATATTGTACTGAATTGTTGCTCACAATAATGTGGAAGCTAAGAAAAAAACCTTATAAACTTTGACCCTTAGCGAGGTGATCTCCAAGCAGAATATTTAGGCAGCTAGTCAAGGGTTATTATTAATTCTATTCATAAATAGATAGTATATAATATGAAACTGCAAGAGCAATCTAAAGAAAGAAATGGATAATTAGCTAGCAGAATACAAGGAGAATATAGTGTGGCAAGGGCTTTTTGGATTGGAAAATAAAACTGTTTCTCAAGTTCAGCCTCTAATTCTACAAACATTTTAACTATAAAATATAGTCTGGAATAATAATTCCAATTGAGGTTGTGACTATAAACCCATGTGATAAGACCTCCAAAAGAATTAAGGCAATACCATGAAAACACTACTACTTAGCCCACAAGGTTTATAGAAGGATACTCTCCCCTGGAAGTTTACTACTAAAATAGAAGTAAGTAGTTAGAGAGACTCTATTTATTATCTATTATCTATATATCTATCTATCCATCCATCCATCCATGCATCCATCCATTATCAACCTATTTTTAAACAATTGGGAAAACGAATCTAGACATAGATCTTACAACCTTCACAAAAACTAACTCACAATGGATCACAGACCTAAATGTAAAGTACAAAACTAGAAAACTTCTGAAAAAAAGAAAAAAAAAACTAGAAAACTTCTGAAAAATAACAAAGGAGAAGAAAATCTGGATGATCTTTGGTTTACTGATGGTACAAAACCAAAGGCATGATCCATGAAAATGAATTGATGAACTAGACTTCACTGAAATTAAATTTTCTGCTCAGTAAAAGCCATTGCTCAGAGAATAAGAGGGCAAACCACAGAGTAGGAGGAAATATTTGTAAAAGACATATGTAATAAAGGACTATTATCTGAAATATGCATAAAAAACTCAAAACTCAGCAACAAAAAACAATCTAATTTAAAAATTAGCCAAAAACCTTAACAGATACCTCACTAAAGACTACATACATATGGAAAATAAGTACATGAAAAGATGTTCCACATCATATATTGTCAGGGGAATGCATATTAAGACAGGCAATATTACTACTCCCATATTAGAATGGTCAAAATCTGGAACACTGACAACATCAAATGCTGGCAAGCATGTGGAGCAAAGGGAACTCTCATTTGTTGCTGGCAGAAATGTGAAATGGTACAGCAACTTCAGAAGACATTTAGATGGTTTCTTACAAAACTAAACACATTCTTGCGTATGATGTAGCAACTTCACTTCCTGGTTTTTACCCAAAGAAATTGAAAACTTATGTCCACAAAAAAACCTGCATGTGGATGTTTATAGCAGCTTTATTTATAGTTGCCAAATCCTGAAAACAACCATGGTGTCCTTTAATAGGTAAATGGATAAATAAACTGTGGGAGATCTAGACATTGGAATATCATTCAGCAATTTTTAAAAAAAATTTAAATTTCAGAAGAAATTTAAATGCATACAGTGAATGCAAGAAACCATTCTGAATGACTACATACAATCCATATACTTCTAACTTTAAGACACTCTGGAAAAGGTAAATGATTGAGACAGCAAAAAGATCAGTGCTTGCCAGAGGGGATGAGGGATGAAGGGATGAATAGGAAGAGCACAGAAGATTTTTAGGGTAATGAAACTGTTCTTTATGATAATGTAATGATGGATACATGTCATTATATATTTGTCCAAAGCCTTAAGTGTACAAGACAAAGAGTGAACCCTAATATTAGTGATAAACTTTAGGTGATAATGATGTGTCGATGTGGTTCATCAATTGTAACAATAGACCACTCTGATAGGGAATATTGGTAATGGTGGAGGTTATGCATATATGGGTGCATGGGGTATATGGAAAATCTCTATACTTTTCTGCTTAATTTTCCTGTAAACCTAAAAAGTGCTTGAAAAAAATAAAGTTTATTGAAAACAACCCCAGTTATTTTAATTTGTTACATAGAATACCTACAACATTTTAAGGGATTAGTACTAACAAAAGTGTTACCAGCCTGGACTAAGTAGGGCTGAGATTATAAGGATCTAACACTACTGATTTTCTACATGCAGGAGGCAGGATCATAAATCTATTTAGCTGCTAACAGAGGTGATTTCTACAGAAGTAGACAAAAAGAATAATGGGAAATAAAAAATATCTGAGAGGATGGGGTCAAGAGTGTAAAGCAAAGAACCCAGACCATAGGAGAGACATTGACTGGCAAGTTACTCCCAGGGACCAACACTAGGATTAATCAAGAAACATTCCTTATCTTTAGACTGGAGATGAACTGTCAGCATTTTCTCTGCCATCTTATAGAGTTGTTACAGATTTGCTAATTTATCTCTTGTTCTTTCCCTTTTAAAATATGAGTTAAAATTATTCTGCACCACTTCATCATGTCTTGCTAACAGACTGAGGTGGGGTGACGATATCTATCATTTCATATCATAGGTCTCCATATAAAGAATTGCGTCCAGAGCTGATGTAGGTTTCAAGATATTAATGCTTTTAGTGTGATACCAAATTAGATGGAGATTTGGGGAGATCTGAAGATGTGGGTAGTGTGTTTGCATGTGAGGATGATATGAATATTTGCACACATACAGAGGACTGCTGTAGGTTACTGCACTGTTGTAGGTTAACTGCAAAACTGTCCCAACCCTCTGTATGTCAATCCATGCCCTTTGCAAGGTAACTTGTCAGCATTTCTCACTAAGAAGTGGAGTTTATATTTGTATGCCCAGAATCTGGACTGTTCTTAATGACTGACAGGAAATGTAACAAGGACTTTTCACACTTACACTCAAGAAATCTTGTCCATTTCTACCACGTTGCAGATTCCTGCCTCTGTGACAAAAACAAACCCGTTACCCTGATGGAGGATGAGAAACCACCTGAAGGAGAGCTGAGGCATGCCAACTAAGAGTCAACCCAAGAAGGGCCTTTAAGACATCTTGTTAGTTAACCTCAAGTGCATGAGGCAGTCAAGATCAAACCATAAGAACTCAGTTGAATCCATCTTAAATTGCCAACCTTAGAATTCACAGTGAAATAAGTGAATAACTGATGTTGTTGGTTTTTTGTTTGTTTGTTTGTTTTTTTAAAGATTTTATTTATTTATTTGACAGACAGAGATCACAAGTAGGCAGAGAGGCAGGCAGAGAGAGAGAGAGAGAGAGAGACAGGAGGAAGCAGGCTCCCCGCTGAGCAGAGAGCCCGACATGGGGCTCGATCCCAGGACCCTGGAATCACGACCTGAGCTGAAGGCAGAGGCTTTAACCCACTGAGCCACCCAGGCGCCCCAACTGATGTTGTTTTAATCCACTAAGCTTGGGGTGTTATCGTACAACAGTAGTAATTGATAACAGAATATGTATGGTTATTTCCTATTCTATCTCTTGAGGTTTTGTTTTATGAGGACTGTATCTATCTATATCTAAATCTATATCTATATCTATATACCTATATACATCTATATCTATATCTTTATATTTAAACATTTTATTTATTTATTTGTCAGAGAGAGAGAGCCAGAGAGTACAAGCAGGGGAAATGGCAGAGGGAGTAGAAGAATCAGGTTCCCCATTGAGTAGGAAGCCCAATGTGGGACTTGATCTCAGGACCCTGGGATCATGATCCAAGTTGAAGGCAGACCCTTAACCAACTGAGCCACCCAGGTAACCCTGTAGCTATATTTTTCAATGCTTGGGCTTTCATAACTATCATATATGCAATATGAATTGTGGTGTTTAGTATAAACATTTTCTTTTTCTCAATGAACTTTGGGGGCAAAATTCTACTTTGTTTTATATCAGGATTCTAATTCCTGCTTCTTTAATTTATTTTGGAAAGCCATTTGGGGTACTTTTATCAATCCTGTTGTTTTAGCCTTTTTCCCACTACTTTTTGAAATCCTGTATCTTGGAATTACCAAAAAATTTGGTTTTGTTTTGTGAGTTAAGACTATTTGATATATTTATATGTCTGGTATGGCTGGTCTCAAATCTTTTTAATGTTATTATATTCATTTTGAGTTTTCCTGATTTGTGTATTTTTTTCCTTGTCTTTTAAAAGGGTTTTGGGGGTGCCTGGGTGGCTCAGTGGGTTAGGCATCTGACTCTTGATCTTAGGTTAGGTCTTAATCTCAGGATGTGAGTTCAAGTCCCATGTTGGACTCCAGGGTGGGCATGTGGAGACTACTTAAAAAAATGTGTTTTTCTTTCAGGAATACTGATTATTTTTCATTTATCTGTAATTATTTTTCATCAAACTCAAGAAATATGAAAAACACTGTTTATCTCTCTGTATTCTTTAAATACTTTTTTTCAAGATTACTATGAACTTTATTAATTTTCAAATTGTAATGTCCAAGACAATGTCCAGATAAATTATTAGAATTAAAAAGAGTTGAGCTAGGTTCCTCAACCCAAAATAAATATAAATAAAGAACTGAATCTCATATTAAGACAGAGAAATGAAAATGAAATTAAAATTATCATCTAAAATGTCAGGCAATAGTAAAGATGAAGTGCCAGAAATAAGTCTACAGAGATATATGCAAGATCTCTATTGCTAAATAATAACATTTTGTGGAGAGACTTTATTTAAAAAATGAGTGAACAAAAAATAATATTCTTAGTTTGGACAGCTCAATATTGTGAAGATACCAATTTCTCTCCAAAACATTCATAGCAACACAACTTAGGATTAACAGCACAGTGAAAACATGCAAAGGTCTACTACTAACAGGTTGGGTATAGAAACCAGTGGTGCAGCCCAGCCACTCATGCTTCAGGCACCTGGACAGACTCAGTGTAGAGGAGTATGGTGCCTTATCCTCTCTTCAGGATCTATAGGGTAGGGAAGAGACAGGGTCCTCTATAAGTTCAGAAAGCTCCTGAGGTTGGAGTTCTTGTCCACAAAGCCATTGCCTTCTTGCTACTCAGACATCATGAGGAAATGGAGGGTCCTCCAAAAGGTCTTGGGGAGACAGTTGACTTGTCATGTCAAGGAGTAACACAGAGTCTGTAAAGGGTTCTGAGGTGAAGCTAGGGCTGGGACAGGGAAAGATAAGCTCCCTACTAGGCACTCTGCACAGGGGCTCCCCAGGATGTGGCTGTGCTGGAAACAGAGAGGGGGCTGGAAGACTTCCAAGGGGCTAGGCAGAGGGGTTTGCAGAAATCTACTACTCTCTATCTCCCCCTACCCCTCACTCTGGAAACAGAGGACATGCTGGGGCAGCAGCTCTGGGGCCCTTGCCTAGCTCAGTGCTAACTTCCCAGCCTCATCCAATGTCCAGACCTGCAATTGTTGAAGTTGTTGTTACAGCTGGTTGTTTGCTGCCTTGAGTATTTAGTCCCCCAGTGCTTGAACCACACCTACATTTGGCACTTGCTCTTCTCAAAGTGTTTCTTTGGTTCTCACTGCTGCTCATTGCTGTAGACTGTACTCCTAACACTGCTGCCTCAAGGGGGACCTAAAGAATGGTGGGGGCCCTGGAGACATTTAGGTTTCTGGATCCTTATTCTTGGTGTGTTCCTTGTGCATGTGATTCTACCCACAAAAGCTAGATTTCATATCTGACCCTTCATCTTGTGCCCACCCTGCAGGCTCTGGAACCCTCTCTCTCCCTCTCTCTCTCACCTTATTTATTTATTTATTTTTAATTAACTTCTGCTTAAATATATAGAATAATGCAGTAGTGAAATCTGAATATAAGTAGAAAATTTAAATGGTATAATTAACAAGTTTTATAAACACATGTGTTTTAAATATAACTTTATAGGTTTTTATTCCAAACTTCTACATCTACCTTCTACGTGTGTGATGGAACAACTGCCATGAGTTTGAATTGGAAGTATATCACAAGAGTGGAAGTGTTCATCAACAAGTTAATGTTTTAATTTCATATTTTATTTTATTTTAATTTTATTTTTTTTAAAGATTTTATTTATTTATTTGAGAGAGAGACAGTGAGAGAGAGCATGAGCGAGGAGAAGGTCAGAGGGAGAAGCAGACTCCCCATGGAGCTGGGAGCCCGATGTGGGACTCGATCCCAGGACCCCGGGATCATGACCTGAGCCGAAGGCAGTCGTCCAACCAACTGAGCCACGCAGGCGTCCCTTAATTTCATATTTTATCAGTTATCTTCTCAAATGTCTAAAACTTTTCCTTGCTATCACATTGAGAACATGACTGTTTTGATACATCATTTATTTTGACATGACATAATTTGGCAGGGCTTTTACTTCTTTGGAAAGAAAGCTTTCTAAAATTATAACATTATTAATTCTCTTAACTTGTGCATCAATCTCACTTGGATGACATATTGACAAGGGAAATGCTCTGAGGGCATGGGGATAATAGAAGTATCTATGAAAGAGACACAACAAAAATTTTGGCACCCATAATTTTAAGATAGTCCACAAGATTTCTACTTCCCACTGGACAGACCTATCTAATTCTCTCTCTTTGGGTAACAGTGAGACGTATAAATACCATGGGATATTTCCATGATCAGGTTTTGTTATATGGCAAAGGGTAAGTGATTTTACAGATGTAATTAAATTTCCCAATTAGTTGACTTTAAGTTATCAAAAGAGAAAGGGCGCCTGGAGGTCTCGGTTGAGCATCTGATTCTTGATTTTGGCTCAGGTCATGATCTCAGAGTCATGAAATCGAGTGCGTGTCAGGGGGCTCCCCAAGGAGTATGCTTGAGACTCTCTATCCCTCTCCTGCCCCTTCCCCAGTGCTCTGTCCCTCTCTCTCTGTCTCTCTTTCTCTCTCAAATAAATAAGTAAAAAAATAAGTAAGTAAATAAATAAATAAATAAATATATTTTCTAAAGTGTTATCAAAAGGGAAATTATCATGGATGAGCCTAAACTAATGATCTGAGCCTTTTACAATAATAAGTTCTAGTTCCAAAACAGAAAAAGTTGTAAAAGTTCATAGCTGCACAAACTCCTTCTTTGTTGGCCTTGAAGAATTGGCCTTCCATGTTATGCAGATCACATGACATGGAATGGCAGGTGTCTTCAGTTACACAGTTGTAAGAAAGCAAATTCTGACAAACAATGAGTTTAGAAGAGGAAACCGGAGTATCACATTAGATTGCAGACCCATCCAATGCCTCAAATTTAGCCTACTGAGACCCTCAGCAGAGGACCACCTAATCTGTGGAGTAAATCAATTGCATATCCTGAAGAATAGAGATTTATTGAATTGATGTATTTTTCTATTACCTTTGCTCTTGTCAGTCACAGGAAGAAAGACTGCTAAAGGAGGTCTCAGATTTTGTTTGCTTCCACAAAATAACCTCCATTCAGATACTCAGGATCCATTCTTTCCAAATTTATATCATAACTTTCAATTAAGGAACCTGGTAAGAATGTGAATTCAAATTACATTGTAGTTCTGCAGCCACAGAATTAAATTTCGTGTCTACTTTTTTAACTGTGCTACCTTGGGAATAAACAAGAAGAAAATATTTTAAGTCTGTTACAGAATCTCTGGGGGTCACTGATGTTACCCTCAGCTTAATTTAAAATCCTAAAATGTTAATTTGTTTTTTTAAAAAGAATTATTTGATGTTAGAAAGAGCCCAAATAGAGGTACAATACTTCATATTGATTGTGGAATTTACCCAAAATATTGGCATACAATTGTTCATAGTATTCCTTTAGAAACTCATAATTTTTTCTTGCTGTGTATCTCACTTATGCTTACATTTCCAGAGTACTCTGTGTACTTTCCTTTATATGCATCCATTGTCAAATAATTATAAATATAATAGCTATACTGTATATTTTAACCAGAATTCAGTTATTTATTATCAGTTAATTAATATGTGTAAACTTTGGATTTAGTTTATTTTTTGATCCTAAGATAATATTATAAAAATAGCACTGTTGTCTATAAGAATATCCTCCCCTTTTCTGAAACACCGTCACTTTTTTTTTTTTTTAAATCAAGTTTCTCTACTTGTGGTAACTGACAATTTTGTGAACTATTGTTGGCATTCTCTGCCTTACAGAGAAGAGAGAGATGGTAAAAGTTATGAGTTTGAAATGAGTTATTCTTGGTTCAGTAAATACATGTGTACTATTTAGAGCAGAAGATACAATCAGAGTCAACAGAAGGCTACTGAATAAAGCATAATTTACTTTATTCTTCTATAATAAAGTCTGGGATAGAAATGCTCACAGTGCCCATTTCTTCACTTGGTGGAAATGTAAAGTATATTGGAGACCGCTTAGAACAAAATGAAAACACACATTTCTGCTAATGTAATAAAAGTAGTTTGGAAATCCTTTTTAAGATCTACAATTTTAATTGGTTCTTGTTTGTTTTCTCTCTCTTTAAAAAAAAAAAAGTCTTACTCATTTATTTGACAGAGAGAGACACAGCGAGAGAAGAACACACGCAGGAGGAGTGGGAGAGGGAGAGGGAAAGGGAGAAGCAGGCTTCCTGCTCAGCAGGACCCTGGGATCATGAGCTGAGCTGAAGGCAGATGCATAACAACTGAACCACCCAGATGATCTTGTTTCTCTTTCTTAATATTTCCTTTTGACTTAATTAATTTAATGAAGTCTGATCTAGGTTATTTGTTTGTTTGTTTTTTAAGTTTGGTGCTTTGGATTACTGTTTAAAAAGTTTAGCCAAGGGGCGCCTGTGTGGCTCAATGGGTTAAGCCTCTGCCTTTGGCTCAGATCATGATCTCAGGATCCTGGGATAGAGCCCCAATCAGGCTCTCTGCTCGGTGGGGAGCCTGCTTCCCTGTCTATCTCTGTCTGCCTTTCTGCCTACTTGTGATCTCTCTCTCTCTGTCAAATAAATAAAGTCTTAAAAAAAAAAAAAAAAGTTTAGGCAATGCCGAGTTCACAAAGATAATCTCATATGTTATCTACATGCTTTGTAGATAACCTTCACATTTCTATTTATATTCCTTTGAATTTTATATAAGGTACAGAAAACAATTCATTATTATTATTATTATTATTTTTAAAGATTTTATGTATTTATTTGACAGAGAGATCACAAGTAAGTAGGCAGAGACAAGCAGAGAGGGAGGGGAAGCAGGCTCCCTGCTGAGCAGAGACCCTGATGTGGGGCTTGATCCCAGGACCCTGAGATCATGACCTGAGCTGAAGGCAGAGGCTTAACCTGCTGAGCCACCCAGGCGCCCCTCATTATTAATTTTATAAATACATATATCTCAATAGACCCAGAGCTATTTAATGAAAAGTCTACATCTTTACACTTCAGGGCATGTTTTCATTAATCATGTGACTGTAAATTTGTGGATTTATTTCTGAACTTTCCATTCTATACGATTTGTCCCTTTTCTATACTTGCATTCTTCTCCCACTCTTCTATACAGGTATCTCCTGCTTTTTGAAAGTTCGTATTACATCACTTTACCTTTATGAAAGACTTAGTATCTGTTTTTGCTAAATTAAAGAGCATCTTAAGAAGAGGATTTTGACTTTTATGAAAAAAGCTGAAAAGCAAAAAGTGTTTGGTGTTTATTTTACAGTGAGCCCTTACAGGGGCAACATGTACCCAGAGCAGAGTGGCCCCACCAGTCTCCTTCCCCTGGACTACACTCAGCATCCCAGCATCAAGCAAGCCTAGCTTTGAACTGTATCTGTGAGCATCTGTGCCTCATCTCCATTTATTATGTGCATCCCTTAGCAACCTGTGTACTAAAGTATCAGAAAAGCCTAGGAGAAGTTGCTTTGGAGTTCTGGGAATGCTCAAAAATTGATCTAAATTAATGATAATGGCTTCTTTGCCATTTTGGCTTAAGGAAGGTTTCATAGAAACATTCTACTTTCAGATAGTAGGGAATACCTATATTTTCATAATTCCATCTTAGATACTTTTCTACTCCCGGAACTTTGCTCAGTTTTTTTCCCCCCTGTTGGTTGCATTTATTTTCATTTTTAATGCTGTTTTACTGGGAAAAAAAGTTACAATTTTTCTTGTAGAGAAATTTCTTTTTTATAAATCTTATAGAGAATATTTTTATATAGACATTGCTTTCCTATTTTCAGTGAGTTTCAAATTTTAGATTGACAGTTGTTTTCACTCAGTCTTTTAAAGTATTTTTCTATGATATTCTGCTTTTATTTTTTATTGTGAGTGATTCATTTTCAGTTTGCTGCTTGTTCCTTTGAAGTTAGGCTGTGGACGCACCAATGCCAACTGCTTTTAATATAGTCTTATAACATTTTCATTTTCAGTATTTTTACTATCTTATAACTATGTTTGCTTTTTTGTATCTCCCTGAGATATTGAGAGTACTCATCCTGAATTGCCCTTTCCCTTGTTTGCCTGAAGGTAGAGGTTTCATATCAGGGGAGACAAGTTGAGAAAACCAGGGGCTACTGTCTCTGCCCAGTACCCTATTTGTAACACATGATGTCACTTGAGAGAAGTGGGCCATTACCTTATCCCCAACTCCAAAGTCGTGGTATACATAGTTTTGTTCAGGGAGAGATGTAGATCTTAAGAAGAGAGAGATCGGTAGCTGTCCCTAAGTGGACTTACTTTATTTCATACAGAACTCAAGGAAATTAAAAGTCACCATTGAAAGAAATGGGGATTTTGGTTATAAGCAACTAAGAGGCAGATAGATCAATGACAGTAAAAAGTGAGAATGTAGAAAAACTAGAATTTTAGCAGAGAGAATCTGGAAAATAAGCAGCTAAGAAGAGTCTTCCTGGGCGTTAGAACAGGCCTCAAAGAGAGGTCTCAAGTCTACCCATGCAAAAGTTAATTGGGTCAGACTATGGAACAATTTATGTCTCTGGACTTTGTCAAAGCAGTAATCAAAAAAAGCAATCAGCTGGCAATTTGAGGGCTAAGAGCTGAGTGTAATGTCAATAGATGCAAATCACCTAAAAGCTTAACAGGTCAAATCGGGGAACGAGAACGTCAAAAAGAACCCTGTGTAAACCAGCACCATCCTATGTTGATTGTGACAATATATTAGAATGCACCCTGAAAAGTGCTAGAAGAAGCTGAACATTGCAGCAGAAGTAGACTTCACTGAAAGAATCAACCCATCAATAAAGCAAATAACATGAAGAGCATCAGGAAGCTCCAGAGGAGGGTGGGATTAGTATACAGAATTACTAAAAGTTATTCTCTGAAATGAAAAAAGTCACACATTCAAGGAAAAAAAAATAAAAGTATGCAACAAAAACTGCCTCTGAGAGAACTCAAATGCCAGAATAAACAGTTATTATTAAAAATGAAGGGACATGTGTTTATAGCAGTAAGGAATATATATCAACTATGTCTTATAATTTAGAGACTATAATATAGAGACTATTAAAAATGTAAAAAAAATAAGTGGAAATTCTGGGGTTTAAAAGTTTAATAGGCAAGATACATTCATTAGATTACTCCTTTCTGCCCATGGATGCCACTGAATAAAGATCATTAAAGTCTTCTCTCCTATCCCTGTTATATCTAAGGCAGAGTCTCCCAAAAAGCTTGCACAGGTTTGAGCTTTGAAACCACCAATGAGAGTCTGAGCAGTAGAGAAGTCATTGATTTTCATACTAGGAAACAACATGAAGACTTAGTGTAGACTTTCATTTTATATAAATATGTCTTCAGTAGTATCCATGGCACAATGACTATGTGGTAATGAGAGATCCAAACACCCAGTGCTTAAGAGGTTTTGGGTCTGTCACGTATGCCACTTGTGGAGGAGATGGATAAAACCAGGAAATCAAGGCCACACAAGGTGGATGGAAGAGTTGTGAAACCACAGAAAGCTATCTCAAGAGAAGATTCTCAAAGACCTGATACCTACATAACTGAAAAAGATTTCTGTTAGTGGTATTAAAAAAGATACTGAAGAACATGTTCTAAGAGATTAGTATATTATGGAAAAATGAAAGTGATTGAAATCATGATTGACCAAGGCAGTGGCAAGAAGAGAGGCTTTGCTTTTGTAACATATGATGACTCTGTAGACAAGACTGTCATACAAAATACTGTACTGTGAATGACCACAACTTCGAAGTAAGGAAAGCTCTACCTAAGCAAGAGATGGATAGTCCTTCATCCAGTCAAAGAGGATGATGTGGTTCTGGAAACTGGTGGTTGTGGAGGTGTTTTTGATGGGAATGACAAATTTGGTCATAGAGGAAACTTCAGTGGGTGAGGTGACTCTGGTGGCAGTTGAAGTGGTGGTAGATATAGGGTCAGTGGAGATGCTTATAATGTATTTGATAATGATGAAAGTAATTTTGGAGGTGGTGGAAGCTATAATGATTTTGGCAATTACAACAATCAATCTTCAAATTTTGGGCCCGTGAAAGAAGAAATTTTGGAGGGAGAAGCTCTAGCCTCTATGGTGGTAGAAGCTAGTACTTTGTCCAACCATGAAATCAAGGTGGCTATGGTAGTTCCAGCAGCATCAGTAGCTATGGAAGTGGCAGGATATTTTAATTACTGACAGGAAACAAAGCTTAGCAGGAGACAAGAGCCAGAGAAGTGACAGGGAAGCTCTAAGTTACAGCAGATTTGTGAACTCAGTCAACACAGTGGTGGCAAGGGCCTAGCTGCTACAAAGAAGACATATTTTAGATAATACTCATGTGTATGGACAAAAAACTCAAGGATTGTATTTGTGACTAATTGTTTAACAGTTTATTTTAATTTCTGTTCTGTGGAAAGTGGAAATCATTCCAATAATGGTTTTTTTTTTTAATTTTATTTTTTATAAACATATAATATCTTTTTATCCCCAGGGGTACAGGTCTGTGAATCGCCAGGTTTACACACTTCACAGCACTCACCATAGCACATACCCTCCCCAATGTCCATAATCCCACCCCCCCAACCCCCCTCCCCCCATTAACCCTCAGTTTGTTTTGTGAGATTAAGAGTCACTTATGGTTTGTCTCCCTCCCAATCCCATCTTGTTTCATTTACTCTTCTCCTACCCCCTTAACCGCCCATGTTGCATCTCCTCTCCCTCATATCAGGGAGATCATATGATAGTTGTCTTTCTCCGACTGACTTATTTCGCTAAGCATGATACCCTCTAGTTCCATCCACGTCGTCGCAAATGGCAAGAGTTCATTTCTTTTGATGGCTGCATAGTATTCCATTGTGTATATATACCACATCTTCTTTATCCATTCGTCTGTTGATGGACATCTAGGTTCTTTCCATAGTTTGGCTATTGTAGACATTGCTGCTATAAACATTCGGGTGCACGTGCCCCTTTGGATCACTACGTTTGTATCTTTAGGGTAAATACCCAGCAGTGCAATTGCTGGGTCATAGGGTAGTTCTATTTTCAACATTTTGAGGAACCTCCATGCTGTTTTCCAGAGTGGTTGCACCAGCTTGCATTCCCACCAACAGTGTAGGAGGGTTCCCCTTTCTCCGCATCCTCGCCAGCATCTGTCATTTCCTGACTTGTTAATTTTAGCCATTCTGACTGGTGTGAGGTGATATCTCATTGTGGTTTTGATTTTTATTTCCCTGATGCCGAGTGATGTGGAGCACTTTTTCATGTGTCTGTTGGCCATCTGGATGTCTTCTTTGCAGAAATGTCTGTTCATGTCCTCTGCCCATTTCTTGATTGGATTATTTGTTCTTTGGGTGTTGAGTTTGCTAAGTTCTTTATAGATTTTGGACACTAGCCCTTTATCCGATATGTCATTTGCAAATATCTTCTCCCATTCTGTCAGTTGTCTTTTGGTTTTGTTAACTGTTTCCTTTGCTGTGCAAAAGCTTTTGATCTTGATGAAATCCCAATAGTTCATTTTTGCTCTTGCTTCCCTTGCCTTTGGCGATGTTCCTAGGAAGATGTTGCTGCGGCTGAGGTCGAAGAGGTTGCTGCCTGTGTTCTCCTCAAGGATTTTGATGGATTCCTTTCTCACATTGAGATCCTTCATCCATTTTGAGTCTATGTTCATGTGTGGTGTAAGGAAATGATCCAATTTCATTTTTCTGCATGTGGCTGTCCAATTTTCCCAACACCATTTATTGAAGAGGCTGTCTTTTTTCCATTGGATATTCTTTCCTGCTTTGTCGAAGATTAGTTGACCATAGAGTTGAGGGTCTATTTCGGGGCACTCTATTCTGTTCCATTGATCTATGTGTCTGTTTTTGTGCCAGTACCATGCTGTCTTGATGATGACAGCTTTGTAATAGAGCTTGAAGTCCGGAATTGTGATGCCACCAACTTTGGCTTTCTTTTTCAATATTGCTTTGGCTATTCGAGGTCTTTTCTGGTTCCATATAAATTTTAGGATTATTTGTTCCATTTCTTTGAAAAATATGGATGGTACTTTGATAGGAATTGCATTAAATGTGTAGATTGCTTTAGGTAGCATAGACATTTTCACAATATTTATTCTTCCAATCCAGGAGCATGGAACATTTTTCCATTTCTTTGTGTCTTCCTCAATTTCTTTCATGAGTACTTTATAGTTTTCTGTGTATAGATTCTTAGTCTCTTTGGTTAGATTTATTCCTAGGTATCTTATAGTTTTGGGTGCAATTGTAAATGGGATGGACTCCTTAATTTCTCTTTCTTCTGTCTTGTTGTTGGTGTAGAGAAATGCAACTGATTTCTGGGCATTGATTTTATATCCTGACACTTTACTGAATTCCTGTACAAGTTCTAGCAGTTTTGGAGTGGAGTCTTTTGGGTTTTCCACATATAGTATCATATCATCTGCGAAGAGTGATAGTTTGACTTCTTTACCAATTTGGATGCCTTTAATTTCCTTCTGTTGTCTGATTGCTGAGGCTAGGACTTCTAGTACTATGTTGAATAGCAGTGGTGATAACGGACATCCCTGCCGTGTTCCTGACCTTAGCGGAAAAGCTTTCAGTTTTTCTCCATTGAGAATGATATTTGCGGTGGGTTTTTCATAGATGGCTTTGATAATATTGAGGTATGTGCC